>NC_141765.1:41489058-41789058 GCF_982258835.1 Parasteatoda tepidariorum
AAAATTTTTTTTTTTTTTTTTTTTTTTTTTTTTTTTTTTTTTTTTTTTTTTTTTTTTTGACAATGCTTCTGACGTTTGAACTTGAGCCAAGAAATTCCAAAGTTACGAGTTGAGGGCTTTTTTTTTTACGTTGTGTTGTAGCCAAGTTTTTTGACCCATTCCAAAATGATATTTTCTCTCAAGTAAACGTCTGGCATCAAATGTGCAAAGTCTCGCAATACTTGAATTAGGCTCTTTTGATTACTTTGACACAAGAGCATATGCGTTTCCGTGTCAAATACCTCTTCAGTCTCGTTCAAAATGCATCGTTGACCCTTCTTTTTCTTTTGATTAAACATGGTCATAAATTCCAGTTTGAGATATCGAATGACATCTCGTATGGTTTTCTTTTCCATAAATCGTCTCCATTTTTTCTCATTAAAGTGAGGTGCGTTTCCTTTTAACCGAATACGATTCTCCACGTTATAACTTCCCATATCACACAAAACAGGATGCTTTTCCGTGTATAAAAACAAAAAATGTTTTAAATCTGGTACCGCGCCCCCCAATTGATGGCAGGCGGCACAAAACAATACAATGGTTGCGTAGGCACACTCTTTGAACGAAACACGCTGCAATTTACTGGGTGGATACAAATCAATAGCTTGTCGAAACATGCCGATCGTGTAACCGGATGATTCTCGAAGATGACCTGAAAACGGCAACACGTATTGACTCCCCAACCATTCTTTCATTTTCATCATTTCGTCAAAGTGTTCGGGTATATCGCAAGATTGATCTATCGTGTACGATTTCCAAACGGTGGATCGATTCGCGTACAGGCAGTGAAATCGCTCCGCGTTGAAATTATTCAACAGCAACATGCAAGGTTTTCTAGGATGAATGGGGCAATCTGCCGCCGTGAAATTTGAATTTGTGAGGTGCCGAATTATACTTTGAATACGATCTTCTGCTCGGATCGTGCATTTTGAGCTCATGTTCTTTGTTTACAGAGAAAAAAGCGACATGAGTCCAAAGTACGTTTGCGTACTGGATATGGATTTGACCCTGGGGTTTCACAGTGCCCGAAAATTCCACCCTCGCCCCAAATTGAAAACGTTATTGCAGTTTTTAAAATTGATCCAAGCAGACATTATCTTGTGGAGTCATGGCAAAGACGCCTACGTGAAAGACATGGTGAATGCGTATTTGCCGGACGTGGCCGAATGCGCCCACACACTCTTTGGACGAACAGAGTGCGAATATTCTAAAAAATTTTACAATTATCTCAAGGCATCGGAGCACGTGCGCGACATGTATCGAAAAAGGTACAGTCAAAACATACTCTTGATGGGGGTGGACGATAATGTCACCATCAACATGGACGACGGTTATGATTTGCGTATTTACGTTAAACCCTACGAGACTGTCAATTCTTGCGATAAAGAACTGATGGTGGTGGTGGAGAAGATGATTCAAGGTATTGTGGAGAGAACCCAATGAAACAAAAATGTATAGTGTGGATCAGTATTTAAAGTCTGTGCGAAATTTACAAACCAAATGTAAACTCTTGACTTGGTTGCGCCTACAGGATGCCGCCCATTCAAACATTGGGTTGTTTTACAGCGATAAAGCGTATCAAAAGGTTTACATTTATTAACAAAGCAATGCGTTTTTGGATTCTAATATTTTTGTATGCTGTAATTGTCATTTATTACGCCTCGCAAACGCCTCGTACTCCCTTTTCAAAGTGGCCTCTCCTCCCAAAACACGCCGAAACCTCTTCCCCCGACACATGCACACACACATCAGACTGTAAAAAACACGACATTTGCGTGAATAACTTATGCGTTCCTCAACTGTTGAGAGGCGAAGACTGTTATCCCGAAACTGGCACGTGGACGCTCGTTTCGCATCGTGGCAAGTCGTTTGCGGCCTGCATATGTTTAAATCCAAATCTCGTCACCCAAACCCATTTCGGAGGCAACTGCACCGTCGATGTGGCGTGTCGGCCCAACGGATATTTCAGTATACAATTGCAAAAATGCATTTGTGCGGAGGGTTTTGTACCCACGAAGAATTTCGAATGCCAAAAAATGTCAGTCGTGGATCGCATGAAATATTATCCGTGTGAACCCGACGAGCTGAACGGGCACCAGTTGAACGAGTCGGATGGGCTCGACAAAAATTACATACGTCGGCACTATGAGAAAAAATGCTTCAAGAGACCTTGCACGTTTGACGCCATTACAGGAAAACCGTTGAAAAAAGCTCGCTACAAATCTGGTTTTGGGTGTGTGTGTGATCCCACACTCGGTCAATTTGGAGTCAGGATAGAGGAATTGGACGACTACACCTATGGCAAGGGTTACAATGCGTGCGTCAGTGCGTTTAAAAACCCCCCGGAGGAACCTATGGACGTGCAACTCTATGCCTATTTTTACTTGTTGGATCATAATCCCGTAACGTTTTTACACTACAGTAACGTGGATCCCAAAAAGGTGATTGCTCCCCTCCGAGACCAGGTGCGCGATGGATCCTTGCAAATTGGACAAGAATTTCCTTTCGATTACATGCAAGTGTTTTTTTTGGAAAAGGAATCGTTTAAAGCGAAAATTTACAATTATCGCGTGTCATCCTCTTGGTTTGGAAAATTAAAAATGGAATCGTCCCTTCAACCTAATCGTATGGAGTGGTGTCGGTGGATCACGCGTCACTGGCAACCCGGGTCGACGCCCCTCGTATGGAAAAATCAATTAATGTACGCATTTCCAGCCTGTTATATCGGCAAAAACGATCTCGGAGTACCTGAAAAATACCGAGGAACCATCGTTTCCAATCCCCATCACGTAACCCTTCCCGGATGGCCCGAATCGCCTCGTTCCAATGGATTGCTTTTGAAGCACGAGGGGGGTGATTGGACACTGGAACTGGCTCCAGATTACAAATTGGAAACATACGCGCAAGTCACCGACAATGTGCCGAAATGGGACGATCCTTTGGTGGAGGCGTTGAAAAATCGTAAAGTAACCCGACGAGCCGTAACAGCGGGTCACGAGGCGTATGAAAAGACAAAGTCTGATCGAGAAAACGAGCCATTCTTTTAAACAAAGATGAAGCGTGCGCACGAAGAGGATGCGTCATCAGAAGACGAAGAACCCCCCACCAAACAGATTAAACCCTCGGACGTATTGCTTGATCTTGAAGCAGGTTTGACGGAAAGAGACGATATTAGTCAACAACTGATGAATGCCCAAAAGCAATATTTCACAACGTATATGGAAAAATTGATGAATCAACTCCCGATGGGAAAATCCGTCATCGAAGCGGTTCGCAAAACTGGTTCAGAAAACGATTTCATGTACATGTATACGGCCGCAAATACAATCATCCAATCCCTTTTAAGCGTGAAACAGGTTAAAGCTACAAACTCAATGGTGGATATGATTGCGGGGGTCATGTGTCGTTACATTCACGAAAAAGTGCTCACGCCCATGTTACAACCAGTGGTTCACGATGAACATTTGAAGAGAGCATTCCAAGCCTATCAAGCCAGTGTGAAACAGGATGAAGATGCAATTGAATTGGAATTGCGGTGTGTAGTGCATACAATTAAACAAATGTTGGAAAAGGAAAAGGATACCTTGAAAATAAATCATCCCATCCGGGCTCAGGTGACTCAGCAGATGAAAGCCATAAGTGATTACGTCGTAACATTATTACTTTCCATCTCAACAAAGCCATCAGAAAGCAAAACGGAAGTTGCCGAGACTGAACTCGAAAGAGAAGAGGCGAATTTTGAAGTAGATATTTTAAAATAAAACATTTGCGAGTTGGCTGGATCCGTGGCAGAGGCCGTAGATGATTTTTACAATTTAAAACTGAAACAACGTTGAAAAGTTTTAGATGGGTATGTAGCGGCGTCAAGTTTAAATTGGCATGGTCACTGGAGAGAATTTAAAATTTTACAAGCTGTGAGAGCTTTGGAAAATTTTGATGAGCTGAGAGTATCGTCGACCCGATGCAACAACATTTAAAGTTGCGAGCTCCAAGAAATTCAAAAGTTACGAGCTCAACGTCTGACTTTAAAATACAACGTAAAAAAAAAAAAAAAAAAAAAAAAAAAAAAAAAATTTTTTTTTTTTTTTTTTTTTTTTTTTTTTTTTTTTTTTTTTTTTTTTTTTGACGAGGTTGTAGACGTTTGAACTTGAGTCAATATGTTGAGTCAATATTGTATAAGGTTGAGAGCTTCAATAAATTTTAAAGTTGGGACCTTCAACAAATTCTAAAGTTAAGAGTTGGAGGCCTTCAAGAAATTCTACAGTTGCAAGTTGGAGGGCTTCGAGAAATTCCACAGTTGCAAGTTGGAGGGCTCCAAGAAATTCTAAAGTTGCGAGCTCCAGGAAATTCTAAAAGCTGGAGGGCCTTGCGAGCTGGAGGGCTTCAAGAAATTCTGACGAGTATGAGATCAACAATGCTTGACGTTTGACTTTCACATACAACGTTAAAAAAAAAAAAAAAAAAAAAAAAAAAAAAAAAAAAAAAAAAAAAAAAAAAAATTTTTTTTTTTTTTTTTTTTTTTTTTTTTTTTTTTTTTTTTTTTTTTTTTTGACGAGGTTGTAGACGTTTGAACTTGAGCCAGTATTATCTAAAGTTGCGAGTTCCAAGAAATTCTAAAGTTGCGAGTTGGAGGGCTTCAAGAAATTCTACAGTTGCGAGTTGGAAGGGCTTCAAGAAATTCTACAGTTGCGAGTTGGAGGGCTTCGAGAAATTCCACAGTTGCAAGTTGGAGGGCTCCAAGAAATTCTAAAGTTGCGAGCTCCAGGAAATTCTAAAAGCTGGAGGGCCTTGCGAGCTGGAGGGCTTCAAGAAATTCTGACGAGTATGAGATCAACAATGCTTGACGTTTGACTTTCACATACAACGTTAAAAAAAAAAAAAAAAAAAAAAAAAAAAAAAAAAAAAAAAAAAAAAAAAAAAAATTTTTTTTTTTTTTTTTTTTTTTTTTTTTTTTTTTTTACAATGTTCTGTTGACGTTTAAACTTGAGCCAGTATTATCTAAAGTTGCGAGTTCCAAGAAATTCTAAAGTTGCGAGTTGGAGGGCTTCAAGAAATTCTGACGAGTCTGAGATACGTTCTTGATAGACTGTGTCTCAACACTTTTTAAATTTCTACTGCGACAATTTGATTCATGCTCCTGACTCTGCTCAATGCCGTATATACCAAATTCAAATCACGACTTCCGTTAAAGTTGATGGCTATTGCGGCATCGTCCATTGTATCCCCTTGAAACTTGTGTATAGTACCCGCATACCCAACCATAATTGGAAAATCTCCTTTGGAGTTTCTTTGAATTATTACTGTGCTGTTGTCTGCGACATTTTTACATTCGATGCAATCCTTTTCTTCATTGAAGCGCTCAAATATCAGAGACGTACCATTTGAAACTGTGGAAACTCCATTTTGGAGAAGGAAAACATGACATCCTGACTTTACGTCCACGTATGCGTTACCTGAATGGGTTTTAGATTTTCGCCACAAGCGCAGTCGTGGACCTTTTACCAACTGCGTCAAATAAAAATTGTTGTACGTTTCTACGGAGGATTTCAAGTAGGCCAGAGCTCGTGTGCATTTCGCCAATAGTGTCGTGTCGATATTTTCCACCACTGGATAATGAGTCACTAGAAATGTAAAGAGTCCAGTCTCATCCTCTTTGTCTACAAATGACCTCAAATTTTCAATAATTTCCTCATACTCTTTTTCAAAACGCTTGCTTTGCATTAAATCGATGCGTTTGGTTTCAGATTTGACACCCGCCGTAAACATGTTGTGTATAGACCTTACGGGTCGCAGTTGATTGGGGTCACCCATCATGATGCACAACACGGGATCCGGGCGCTTAAAAAAGTACTCAAATATCCATTCCACCAACCAAAATGCAACCATACCCACTTCATCAATCACCACAATTTTCGGCTCGAATGGACAGTTGAATTCCTCGAGGAGGCAAGCGCTTTTCTTTAAACACTCTTCTGTATCAGCTTCCTCAACCAATTCCTTCTCCAAGTTGTTCAAGACGGATCCTTTGCCCCAATTTAATCTCATGGCGGAATGAATCGTGCTTCCATTCATTCGACTCGCCACTCTTGCCGTAGGAGCCATGCGTAATTGAGGAATTTTGATAAAATCCAAACAAGTCATGACGGTATAGGATTTCCCAGTGCCCGGTCCACCCGCCACAATGACTTTCAAATTTTTAGGTTTTTTAAGCCATGCATCCACCAACAAAGGAAACTCTTGTTGGCTTTCAGTGAGCGTTTCAACATGTTTGTGATACCCGACTCCATAAGCGGGGTGGTTCCATTGGTCAGTCATGGATGCCCCGATTGCAATTTGAAATGCGCGACACTCGTCTTGATGGATTCTGAAACACGAGAAGAATATTTAATGCTAGCTTGTGAAAGAGTTGCAGTTTCGTACTTGATGGACTTGTATGCTTTGTACGTGGCCAAAGATGCTGTACGCGTTCCGTCGGTTCCAATCAAATCAGTGGTGACACTCGGTGTGGAAAAGGTGATCCCTCCAGACAAATGGTTAAAATGTATTTTGTGGTCGCGCTACCAACGACAAGGTCCGCAGGCAAGTTTGGAATGGTGCGTTTCTAGACCAGGCACGGCTGCGTTTTACTACTCGGTGGGAGAAGAAGGATCGTTGCTGATGCCTCGTAACGGTGATTTAAATACGATACAAATTCACCCAGACACTGTCAAAACAGTATCGGGACAGTCTGACCGTTTTTGCAAAAATCCAGTGCTGTTACTGTTGAACAAGGAATCGCAAAGACATGAATGATTTGGCATGAACAAGATTTTTCTTTTAAAGGCATCAGAGTAAAAAAAAAAAAAAAAAAAAAAAAAAAAAAAAAAAAAAAAAAAAAAAAAAAAAAAAAAAATTTTTTTTTTTTTTTTTTTTTTTTTTTTTTTTACGTAATGTTTTGTATTTCTTCTTCCATGTGTGCATCATCGGAAGGAAATTCAATAGCTGGTGTGATTGGATCCAAAAACACCATATTGGGGCATGGTTTTATTGCAGATTCTTGAAATACAATCATGTTTTGGATTGTCCCACCAATTTTGTATTTATCATCTCCAAAAGTTGTTCTGCTCCTAATAGTAATTTGACAAATGGCTAAAAAAGATCCCATCTTTGTTAAACTCGCTTCCAGAGGTTTTTTGAAGGCGTGTTTTAAATCTTTACCATTAAAAACTCTCAATTTAGTCACACACCAATTTCGTTCAAAGTCTAACGGTACGTTTCTCGACAAATGCGCTTCATAACACGTGTGACACAATGCTGGATCGCAGTAATCCATAAATAATCGAGCACCATCATGTAATTTTTGAGTTGGATTTTCTCTCATGGCATCTCCAATGACTTGTAATGGGTAACAGTCGCGAGCCACAAAAGACGTGTGTCCTTCCGATTCTTTTGTTTTATCATATGTAAAACATCCCACGAGAATAACCTTATGCATCATACATGGTTTGATAATGTTGCGAGTAAATGTCTTTTCATTACTGCTGGTATGACCCTTGGAAAATAAAACGCCGTTTTCTTTATGAAGTTTATACGCCTCATTTTCATTTAGCTTATTTTCCCAATCAGGTGTTATGAGGTTTAACGCTCCGCTGTCTGTTTCGAGATCCTGAATGGCTTTGGCGAGTGCAGGAACTGCGAGTGTATGTTTAACAATGTAAGAATATTCCATCTTGATTAAAGATGATTCAAAAGATCCATTTTGAAAACTCTCTAAACTCTCTGATTTGAAAACTCTCTGAAACTCTCTGATTGAAAAACTCTCTAAAACTCAACTACCAACGACAAGGTCCGCAGGCAAGTTTGGAATGATGCGTTTCTAGACCAGGCACGGCTGCGTTTTACTACTCGGTGGGAGAAGAAGGATCGTTGCTGATGCCTCGTAACGGTGATTTAAATACGATACAAATTCACCCAGACACTGTCAAAACAGTATCGGGACAGTCTGACCGTTTTTGCAAAAATCCAGTGCTTTTACTGTTGAACAAGGAATCTCAATGACATGAATGATTTGGCATGAACAAGGTTTTTCTTTTAAAAGCATCAGAGTAAAAAAAAAAAAAAAAAAAAAAAAAAAAAAAAAAAAAAAAAAAAAAAAAAAAAAAAAAAAAAAAAAAAATTTTTTTTTTTTTTTTTTTTTTTTTTTTTTTTTTTTTTTTTTTTTTTTTTTTACGTATCCATTTCTTCTTCGTTAGGCTTATCGTTACTGGTAGAGGGTTTAGAGGTCCCAGGTCTAGTCGGCTCTGAGAAATAGCCAATTTCCCCCATGTCTGGATGTTCTTTTCCAGTCATTAGTTCAAACGTTAACGCAGACAACCGCCGTTTAGTCACATCATCATAAGGCAAACTTTCGATGAATTTGTTATTTTCCAAATCGCCCGTCGCTCTGTTTGCCAATAAAACCTTTTTACCATTAGCCAATTCTATATAATTTCCATAACGCCGTACCACAGACAACCAGTGTCGATAACGCAAATAAATTGCAGCTTTAGAGTCGGGAAATTGTACTTCTACTCCTTTCATCGTATCATTTTTAATAATTTGGATTCGCTTATTTGGAAGTTGATTATTTTCATTTTCAGTGCCTTCTAAGGTTCGTTTCTTGGCTAGACGAAAAGCTTCCCAAACTTCATTACTCGTATGCCAAAGGCTGTCCTGGCCAAATAGGAACATTTTTCCGTCATGGTTGATTTTAACTTGACCATCTTGCGTTGTAATTTGTATACCCTCTGCTACATTCTTCACCTCACCTGTTATTTTCTCACCAATAGCCATGTAGGCTTGATCATCCATATCGTCTTTATTTGATTCAATTTCTTCAAATATCGGAGACAATACCTCCGATGAATATGGACTTGAAACAGGGGCATCCTGGGGACAAATTGGAACAATCAATTCAGTATCACTGTCCACATCCATTTGACGCAAACTGTTGACAAAAGGATCGGCCCAATCGTTTAGCAACTCTCCACTAGGGTTTGAATTTTTGTCCGAGTCTGAATAATCTTCCTCATTCATTTCTTGATTGTTTCATTTAAAAAAACAAAGAATATGTCGAGTCTAAACGCAATTTTACATCAAACACCTTGGATACCCTACAATGACACCTTTTATCACTCTCGAATGATTTTAACCTTTCCAAAAAATGTCATTTTCACAGCACAGTTGCTGTCCCACGTTCAATCCTTGCCCGTTTATAAACAGTATCCCCATGCCGAACGTTTCGAAGCGAAATGGTTGCAAAATGTGGATTGGAAGCAGAGCATGATTGTCTTTGATGACAATTCTCACGTAGTGATGGCTCCAGAGCCAGTGATGGATTTAATTCAATTGGATCGTCGTTTGCAATACAAGGAGGCTGCTGACGGTATATTTGGTTCTTTTCGACCCATGTTTCTTAAGAAGCAATGGCTTTGGATTCTCGGATTGGTATTGGGTTGGATTCTGGTCAATGTATTCTCGACTGTCGCGAAACGGACCCCTTATCGCTTGGTGCTGTCGAATCCACCTACACGTTCGTAGAGGACTTTTTCAACCGCAAGGAAATGCACGATCTGTGGTTGGGTTGGGTCCATAGACCTTGCAAGAAATCCACCTCGTTTGTAAATACGGCCCGCTCCGCTTCTTTGTAGCAGGCTGGAACTGTGACGGTGTTTTGGTAGAGTGTTTGCGCTCGCTCAAAAGACTCTAGAGAATATCGGGGTGTCGATAGTGCCGTCAACAGACGATTGCGATCAAAATTGTCAAAAATTGTATTTTGAATGTACTTTTGAGGAAATGTGTGTTTTGTGTAATAATCCTTTAACCAGAAAAAGGTCACCCAAAACGAATCAATCAAATCTGAATCTCCGTGCGTCACCTCCTGATAACGTAAATATTTTTTCATTTTTATAATAAAACTAGCTATTGCAAAGGGTGGATCTTGATCCTCGTCGGAAATCAAAGCCTGCGTTATATAAGGTGCGTTGATGGGAGTAATGCCCACCAGAGCGGGGATAAAATCATTTCCAAACAAAAAAGAGCACGTTTCCAGCTGTTTTGGAGAGTAGGGTAACCATTCATGGACGAGTTGTGTGAAGGGGTAGTATTTACCATACCGATAAATTTGAATCGTTTCGTAGCGATTCAAACGCATTAAAGCAATGACAAATACATCTTGGTCTTCGCTCGCAACGATTGGATTTTTGCAGTGTAGCGCTTCGGCCATGTGAAACAATTTATGCTCTCCCTCGCCGGGAACGTTGCATCCACTGAGGACGACGTGAAGCTCACGCGCTTTGAAAAACTCAAAGTGTTTCAACCGCTCTTTGAAGAAATCCTGAATTTGTAGAGAGATTTTGTTGGTTCCAAACAAGGCGGCTCGGTATTTGGCTTTTCCGCTAGCGATTGAATGGTTATCCTTTCTGGTTCTCCGTGCACGTTGAGTGGGCCATTTCATGGGTACGCCATCTCCATCAAACGAAAGTATCAACGTAATTTTGTCTGTAGAACCATAATACAGAAATTCATTTAAATGCGTGACCAATTTGTGCCACGCTAAACGACACATTTCTTTAAATAATTTCTCTTCATCAGTCTCCAAGGCCAACGAGATGGCCACATGTAATAGGGATTGCACATCATATAAAATGGAATCGAAATACTTTGGTTGAGTGGGTGGCTCTTGATCAGGTTCGTGCAGCTTGTTGATTAACGCACAAAAGTTGTTGATGCCCATCATACAAAAACATGTGTTGGCGAGAGGCTCGCTTTTAAAAGGCAACCTCAAAAAAAAAAAAAAAAAAAAAAAAAAAAAAAAAAAAAAAAAAAAAAAAATTTTTTTTTTTTTTTTTTTTTTTTTTTTTTTTTTTTTTTTTTTTTTTACAATGTTCTAACTTAGAGCGAGAGCAATTGTTGTAGTATAATGTTTACAATGTCCTAGCTAATCTTAATCTCCATATTCATCCACCTCGTTTAACGATTCTTGGTATTCTTGCTCGTTACATTTTTCGTAATGAGAAACATATTCATTTGAATCCGTTTTAAATCCTTTGGTAGATATCATCATCACTCTTCGTAGGTTTGGCCTTTCGCTACACAATAAAATCATTTGCGCAATGGGTTCGCGAGTTTTGATATGCGCCGATTCATTACCAACATTTCGCAAAACAACTTTAACGCTTCCTCTGTATCCAGTATCAATAACACCAGCATCCACTTTTAATTTTCGTTTGGTCACCACAGATGACTTATCCTTCAACAATCCAATTTTGAATTTGGGTAGAGAAAAAACCACAAAAGTATCAATAATTACTTGCTGACCTGGCTCAATATCGACATCCATTGGAGAATACAAATCAACACCGGGTGACAATTCATCAGACGTTGTTGGCAATACTGCTGATTCATTCAGCAAGAGGAAATCTAAATTTAAATGAGCCATGTTCTAATCTATGTGTGATTTGGAAAAGTTGTAGGAGTTTATGATTTGGAAAAACTCAACTGCTGCTTTTAAAGACAGGTTAAAAAAAAAAAAAAAAAAAAAAAAAAAAATTTTTTTTTTTTTTTTTTTTTTTTTTTTTTTTTTTTTTTTTTTTTTTTTGAGGTGGGGGGGGGATTATCTAGATTCTTCATTTAGGACTCCAGAACAATTTTAAGGAGCTGATATCATTGAATCTTGTCTAGGCTATATAATCTACTCCATTATGCAAATTTTGATAATTTCCTTTGAAATGGGAAGAAAAATCTTCCATATAAGGTTGTTTGTTCAATTTCTCATAATGATAGCCGAATCCATTCATACCTCGTTCTGTTTCGGTGGAAATCCTTTTTACTCTTTGTAAGATTGGTCTTTGACAAAAGAGTAAAATCATTTGCGCAATGGGCTCGCCAGTTTTGATATGCGCCGATTCATCCCCGACATTTCGCAATGCAATTTTAACGCTTCCTCTGTATGCAGTATCAATAACGCCACTATCCACTTTTAATTTTCGTTTGGTCACCACAGATCGCTTATCCTTCAATAATCCAATTTTCGAATCGAGTATGGCAAAAATTACACCAGTATCAATAATTACTTGTTCACCTGGCTCAATATCGACATCCACTGGAGAATACAAATCAACTCCGGGGGACGATTCGTCAGACGTTGTTGGCATTATAGCTGATTCAGTCAACAAGAAAAATTCCAAATCTAAATGAGCCATGTTTCAATGTATGTGTGATTGGAGTTTTGAACCCGTTAAGACTCAACGCTCAGCCTTTAACCACAACGTTTAAAAAAAAAAAAAAAAAAAAAAAAAAAAAATTTTTTTTTTTTTTTTTTTTTTTTTTTTTTTTTTTTTTTTTTTTTTTTAAAAGGGTTAATACGTTTGGTTAATACGTTTGCTTTGAGATTTCAGTTTCCTCATTAAGAACTCCAGAAAAATTCTGAGTATCTGATATCATCGAGTGAGTCTTATCTAGGCTAATATAATCTACTCCATTATATAAAATTTGATTGTCTTCAGCGAAATCATTGAGAACTTGATTGAGAACTGAATCGAAATCTTCCATATAAGGTTGCTTGTCCGATTCGGTAATGTTGCTTGTCCGCTCAATATCGACATCCATTGGAGAATACAAATCAACTCCGGGTGACAATTCATCAGGCGGTGTTGGCATTACTGCTGCTTCTAAATCTAAATGCGCCATGTTTCAATGTATGTGTGACGGGAGTTTTGAATCGACAAAGCTCAACGACTGCTTTTAAACAAACTTATTAAAAAAAAAAAAAAAAAAAAAAAAAAAAAAAAAAAAAATTTTTTTTTTTTTTTTTTTTTTTTTTTTTTTTTTTTTTTTTTTTTTTTTTTTTTTTTTTTTTTTTTTTTTTGAAATGACAACGTGGTGAACCAAGAATCTGAAATCATGTTGATTCTATATATTATGTTATTTTTCGCCATGTATACATTCCATTGTTTAATGGCACGCAATTTTCTTGAATATTACACGGCTCGCGCACATCCATTTCATTGGAATTTGCATCGTTGGAATCAAGATGTCACATTCCTCGTTGATAAATTGGTTTAAACAACTCTTGTTTGGGTGCAACCATGGAAAAGAAATCCCTCCACCCTGTGAACTCGCCGAATTAATCTTTCTATTGGAAGAGGATGGAATTTATTGGGAAGACATGCTTCACAGGGGTGGGCTCACAAACTATCGTTATCAAATACAAGGTGATTTAGATCTGTTACTGGATTCACTCGAAAAGAATCCGGATGCTTTGCCAGTATTTCGTACTAGGGCCGTCACCTCGTTTTTCAATCATTTGATGTGTCTCTTGTCTCGCCCTCGCCAAAATACTGTAAAAGACGACAATTTGAATCTCAAAGCCATTCTTGAAGGTTCTTCGGGACCCTTTCACTTTGAATCTGCTGAATTTTGGGGAAATTTGGTTCAACAGTACTTATCTCGCAACCGACTTCCACAAGAGTTGCAACCCTTGCCCGCAGCCCGGGATCTGGACTTGAAACGCAACGAACGGTTGTATCAACTCACTTGCGAAACTCGTGGCGAGCGTTTGAATCCATTTTCCACGTTTATCGTTCCGTCCCACGAATATGTGAATGCCGTGCATTGGCAATCGGAAAACACGTTGGAAAGCTTTATGAAATTGCGACCCGACCACGCACTCTCCCAATCCATTCAACAATTGGTGTTGAGAGCATTGAATCAATTTTTAGATGGAAATTATCCATCCTGTTTGGACTCGAACCATTCCAAAGCGTTTGAATTTTTACAAAACATTTCTGTGGTGCACGACTCCATTTCAGAAGTGACATTGCTCTCACCACCGCCACGGGTCATTGATGTGTTTCAACGTTTACTCTCCTATGCTCGACTGGATGACTTGTGGCAATCGTGTTCCAACGTTCCCCTCGACACGAGTTCCGTCATCGACACTTTTCACTTGTCCGAAAAGCTCCTCTTGGCCGAGAAGCAAAACAAGATTTTGCTCCAACATATACCGCAGGATTAACACGAGAGCCACGAGAGAACACTTACTAATGTGCTTGTGGAAAGGACAGAGTATATTTACAGCGTATTGGGCGGATAATTTTGTCAAAGAAGGTACACCCAAGGTATCTATATTCAAAATTCTGGGTATCTCGGCATCTCGCAAGACGTTCATTTGATACGTCAGTCCCTTGCAACCAAATACGACTCCAGGTATCATTTTTTCCAAAAAATGATAACGCTCTTGTAAAAAATGAAGCACTTCTGAATAGGGGGTGGCTTGATCAGTGGTCACGATGGCATCTGGATAGTTGTGAGGATACATGGATTTCAAATAGGCATAAGACATTGGACAATTGATGTGAAAATGCTTCTCGTATCCAGTTACATCCACAAATGATAGTTCAAGAGGTGCGTATCGTTGACCGAGCAGCACACCTACGGTATGAACGAGACCATGTACAGCCATATCTTGTTTGTTTTTTTGTAAAACAAGATGAAATTTGGCCTCCGAAATATAATCTTGGTGACGGTGTTGGGACTGTTGCTTATAACGGTTGTGGTTCAAGTATATGTCATGTACCAAATATCCAACGCCAAGAAATATACCATAGATCAAACTAAAGTCATGAAAGAGAAAGGTGTAGACGCCCAAGAATTTTGGAATTTGAATCAGTCTGGTTTCTATTACCCAGCAGTTGGAAATTTGGCGTGTATGGTTTTGCTGGGCTTGATACTCGTAATGGGATAATAAAGTATGGACCTCAGAACAATATTGCTGTTGGTGTTGGTTATTGTAACCTTTGTAGGACTGGTGTGCTTTGGATATCTAACGTACTCGACGTACAATGAAGAAACAAAAACTGCTTCAGTATTTGTGAGTGACCAAAAACTATTTGTGTACCTACAGACTGCAATGTATATTGTAGCACTTGCACTATGTGGTGGAATCTGGCAGATGGCTCCAGGCAGACGAAACTTGTGATTAACATTCACCGCTCCGAGAAGAAAATGAATAGAGTGTGAAGCTTCAACCAAGTTATAAAAAAAAAAAAAAAAAAAAAAAAAAAAAAAAAAAAAAAAAAAAAAAATTTTTTTTTTTTTTTTTTTTTCAAATTTATTAATCGTTATGTTTATTATCCTTGTAGGAAATTACCAAATCTAAGGCTTACTGCTCGTTCGGGTGGAATCTCAAAACACCCGTGTTCTTGATTGCGATCTCCAAACATTGGTACAAAATTCAGTGTAGCTAAAAAATCTCCTTTTGAAAATTTTTCTTCCTTATTTGAATAATTAACCAAAACCACTAAAAGCCTATAGTGATAATCTGATTCTTTAAAAAGTTTAGCTAACACACTGGTTCTTACGCGCAAGCTTAGGTGTGTACTTGGCTGCGCTATCACATGTTCAAAACCTGGCAAAAAAGTCAGATTTTCTTTTATGATTACATATTTGGATTGAAAAGGTTCAAGTACTATATCCTCTGAACAAAACAACCTGTGTTTAGTTACAACCAATGATTTTGTATTTACTTCCAGCATGGTTTGAGCGACTTGTTTTACAATGAAATTAAAAATACTTGTTTAAAGCAATCATTATAAAGAAAGGAATGATGGATACGATTGAAGATTTATTTCGATTTATTTTAAGACATGACCACGTGGTTGTGTTTGGAAATTTGGGTCGATACCCCCAAAAAGTGTTTAACGCTCTGAGTTTAGACCCTCAGCTCAATGTAGCTATACAGTCTGCCTATTACGATTGCCCATCCTCTCCAGACGGCCGTATTCGCGTGATTACTCCCAATCAAGGTTTAGATACCTTTTGTGATTTAATGGTCGTCTTGGAGCCTTTACCCGATCAAATACTGGAGAAACCACCCAAAGCGTCTCGTTTGGTAGTGTTTACAAGTCATTTCAACTGTTCAAGAAATCTCGAAACGGTTTGGACTCTTGTGTCTTTCTTTCATTGTGAGTCTCCTCCACTGTTGATTAGACACACCCAAGAATTGCTAAAGCTGCAAGACAAATCCATCCAAACGCAAGACATTCAACGGGTTCAGCCCAACGCTGTCAATTCCTTAACCATTCAAGGAAAGACACAACAGACATTAGCGTCGGAATCGTACGTTTTGATTGATTTGACTCGATACACTCAACCTCTCACCATGTATTTGGCTTTTTGGGATGCATTTGATTACATGCTGCAAAATAAATCACTTGTTCAAAGGTGGTGCATTGCTTTTCCTCAGAGCAGAGGCATGATGGCGTTCGAGCAGGTTTGGCAAAATTGTTTGGATTTGCTCTATTGCAAAACAATTGAGAATGGAAACGTTACCGAATTGCGAAATATCTTGGGTCTGTTACCATTCTATAAATCGGGTAGTATTGACAAGGAGTTTAACGTGCCTACCGCTTCATTTATGGGTGTGGAATATTTGGCCCTTTCAAAACCCGAGGATGTTTGCAAAGCTGCGAGCAAGCACAATCTAGAATACTGGGTAGGCAGCATTTATCGATTAAAATAAGTAAAAAGAAAACATGGTAAAAATACATGAAACCGATTCGTGTGACAGCGATGTCTCTTTGAGCGAATTCATGAGTCCTATCGTAGCGCTAGCCCCACCTACACCTCCATTGAGTACGTGCAGTCCCAAGGGTAAGCGTGGCCGCCCAAAAGGTTCGGGCAAGAAGAAACCTCCCAAGAAACATGGGAAGCGGGGACGTCCAAAAGGCTCGGGCAAGAAAAAACCTCCCAAGATACCAGGGAAGCGAGGACGTCCGAAAGGATCAAAAAACAAGAAAAAGACGGCAAACGCAACACATTGGAGTGTTATGCCGTATGCGGCTTCTTCCTGTGGATCGTCATCTCCAAGCTCTTCCAGAGCATCTTCACGCTCTCCTTCTCCATGCGGGAGTCGTGCCAGAAGTCAATCTGTGAGTTCGGCTGCGAGTGATCGGTCTGCAACGGGTCCAGTGGGTTCACGTTTTTTGAAATGGGGAAAAGACCATTCGGAATTGGTGTACGATTACAAGCCACATAGAATAACTTTTAAGAATGAGGATGGAAATTTTAAGCAGAAACGTCTTCCAAATAAATCGTGTCGTTATTTGTTGAGCCATTGTTCGAGAACGCATCCCACAAAAAGAGATACCAAACCACGTAAAACGCTCATTACGATAAAGAAGCGACCCACTGTACGTGGCTGGCTACCATACAGTTGATACCATTTGCAAGTTGCGTGTTTTCCAATGAATTTTCTTGTGAGCAGAGTTGTCGAGCGTCGCTGTCTTAATTAAAGCCTCACAAAAAAAAAAAAAAAAAAAAAAAAAAAAAAAAAAAAAAAAAAAAAAAAATTTTTTTTTTTTTTTTTTTTTTTTTTTTTTTTTTTAATAATGTTGAAAGCTTTTCATGTAAAGTAAAACAATGCAAAAAATAAACACACTGCCCATACGTGTATCCATTCAATCCATAGCAATGTAAAAACAATCAACATGAATGCAAAAGCACCATGTAAGCTCCAGTTTAAATATTGTTTTTCCTTTAGAGTTTGAAAATTGTACAATTTTCTTTTCGGCGCAGATTTTATAGTGTTTTTACGCAGAGCCGTCAAATATTCTAAAATTTTTTCAGACATAAATTCATAACGATCCGATTCATCTTCCTCTGCCAATATTGTATCCCACACCACTTCAGGCGTAATGAGGCGCATCGCTTCATTTTCCTTCTTGAAATACAAAAAATCCAACCGCTTGTTGATCTTGGTTAGCATGTCTGCCGTCAATACCGAATCATAATTATAAGGGTCGATGACATCCAATACGAGAGAAAAAATGCTGAATATGGCGAAAGCATTGCTTATACCACCCAACACTTTTCCTAACGTGGCCAATGTTCGGACAGACAGAGATACCGTTTGGTTCAATACCGCTTGCGTGAGGGCAGACTTGATGGGAATGCTACTAGCCGCTTTTGCAATGAGTTTTGGCGCTTTTTTGCGCAAAATCTTTTCCACGGCATAGACGGTAATGTCTAATCCAAAATCAAATGCCACTTCTTTGGCAATGTCTTTGGCAATCTCTGATCCGTCAGCCGATGCCTCTGTAATATCTGTCACGTCCGGCACATTTGGAAATTCAACGTCTTTTGGAATGGTGGGTAATGTCTTTTTCGGAGGTGTAATGGCTGATGTTTTAATGGTTCGATACACTGTTTTACCCAAGAGAAATTCCAAAATGGTTTGTCCAGTCGGCGAATAGCAGTCGTTTCCATCAAATTCCAAACCATAGGCGGCACAATAATCTTTATTCAAGTACATGTTTCCCTTTTTCCAATCCAACCCTTCGTGTAAAGTATGTTTGGATTCTAATCCAAATGCCTTTTCGGGAAATGTGGCGAGCAGTTTTTTCAAAGGATTGACCACCATACATTGGCCGTCGATCCATTCGGAATCGACGGTCGAGGGGGATCGCCAACAACTAGGCTGGCACGCCAAGGTGAGATGATTGCTTCCGATGGGTATCCATTGGACGGGATCCGTTTTTTCACAGGGTATTCCATTGGATTTGTATGGAAAACAACTCAATATCGAACAACCCTTTTCGGTAAATGCAGTATTTTCCACCACAATGCATTTCTGAGCCAATGAGTCGGGTATATAATAATCTTGACGCGTTGCGGGACGAGTATGTATTTCAGCGTGTTGAAACAAATGAGGATATCGTTTTCGGTATTTTTTCATCATGTACACGCGAGTGTGTTCCGTTGCGTACAAAACAGCATGCTGTAATTCATATTTACTGGGTCGATGCATCTAGACATAAAACGCTTTCCAACGTGGGACCCTTGTTTTGAGCCGATAAAACGTTTTTACTCAAGAAAAACACGGGTTCACCTCTTAATGTAAATGTTGAACACTTTTCACAAGAAATGTTTAATTTTTTCAAAAATACGGTATTGGGCATTAAAAATCTTTCAAATTTTCTTTTCTGATCCCCGATTCGTTTGCAATGATGACCAAAATTGTAAAATTTCTCTCGTGTCAACCATGCCACGATCGTCTTTTGCTCTTCAAGAGTGCAACGGTTTGGCAAGGCGTAACAAGGAAATGCGCACAATAAATGGGCGTCATTGTTGATTGTGATGCTTTGCTCACTGACAACGATTCCATCCTTTGAAGAGCAGGCGCAGCGCAAACCTTTTTCAATGCGAGCGCAGTGCGGGGGCACGCTGTCTGTTTTCAATGTAACGAGTCCTTCGTCGTTTGAGTTTTTTAAAAAGGTGCTGGGAAATTCTTGCACGTACAAATCCATAATTGTACAAAATGAACACGTTGCACTTTATAAAAGAACCTTGATATTCCCAATATCTCACAGGAAAAATTTTAAATTGATAAATGTTTGGATGGTGCAGCTTAAAAAAACTTGCCAGGTAATGAGATAGCAAATACTTGTTCCAGACCAGCTGTGGTGAATGCACACAAATACTTGCAGTCATAAACGGCATTGGTATGAATTGAGTTGGTCGCAGAGATTATAACGTATCACATTAAAAAAAAAAAAAAAAAAAAAAAAAAAAAAAAAAAAAAAAAAAAAAAAAAAATTTTTTTTTTTTTTTTTTTTTTTTTTTTTTTTTTTTTTTTTTTTTTTGAAAGTTTAACTTGTAGTCTGTGTAGTGTTTGTCTCGTCGGGTGATTCACTGGCGTCTTTCACGTTTAAAGAATCCAATTTATTTCTTAATAACATGTTTTGTATGTTGTCGAGGATACGCTTCCATCCACCTCGCTTTTCAATACAATCATCATACATGTATGAAATGAATCGCTCACACCTGTCTGAAAACTTTCGAGCGCAATCAAAGGGCCCTACATCGCAACAGTATCGATTTACTAATGTCAAACGAACAATGCGCAGAAATACAAATATATGAGTAATTTGTATTGGTTGGTCTCGCTTAAGCATTGATATCGCTATCATAAGTATTTGGAAATTGATTTCTGAATCGCTCCATTCACACATGTCGGTGTTCAATGGTATGTCGGTTATCAATGGCATCAACTCAAATGCTGTGTATTCTGTCTTGATGTACTCATCAGCTATATCTTTTAGGTCTTGGTACAATTTCTCATCGGAAAATTCAAACCTGTAAAGGAATCGGTCTACAATCCGAGATGTCCATGACTTGTCAGAGTCTGGTATATAAGAACATGCCAACAACTTCCACGAAGCAGCAGGAGGCTTCTCATCCGATTCACAAGGCGTGTGCTTTAGGGCCATCATTGTTAAATTACTTTGATCCTTTTGCAGCTGACAATCCTCTGCTGTCGTTGATCTAGTAAATCTGTGTGGTCTTGACAAACCTTATAAACATCCATCAGTAAAAAAAAAAAAAAAAAAAAAAAAAAAAAAAAAAAAAAAAAAAAAAAAAAAAAAAAATTTTTTTTTTTTTTTTTTTTTTTTTTTTTAATGATTATTGAAAAAATTTGCAACATGTTAAAACTTGTACGCTTTCTTAAAATTAAATTCTTTTGATTCAAAGTTTGGTTTGATTTTTTCCAAGGTTACTTTCCAACGTTCTGTAATTTGTGCAGGTGTCTTTCCCAACCAAATGTCTGCTTGCAAATTTTTAATTTCGCGCATTAAAACATCTACAAATAATTTTCGATTCAAAGACAATTTAATCTGGTTCAGGAAGAGTTCATTTGGATCAATTTGCTTTTCATCGCTTTCCTGCGAGGTTTCAACTTGATCCGTGTGTCTATCATCAGTTTCTACTGGATCTTGATCAATTTGTTGATTGCTGCTTTCCTGCGAGCTTTCAACTTGATCCTTGTGTCGATCATCAGTTTCTACGGGTTCTCGATCAATTTGTTGATTGCTGCTATCCTGTGAGATTTCAATTTGATCCACATGTCGATCACAAGCTTCTAAGGGATCTTGATCAACAAATTGGTTATCGCTATCCCGCGAGGTTTCCTCTCGATCCTCATTCCAATCATCATTTTCTAGAGGATCTTGATCAATAGATTGGTCGTTACTTTCCTTGAAAATTTCGACGTGCTCCATATTTCGATCGTCACATTCTATCGTGTCCTTATCGAGAGGTTGGTCGTCACTTTTCTGGACAACTTCCACTTGATCTGAAATGATTTCACTGATATTCATTTTCAATTTACCACACCAAAAGCACGTCGGCAAAAAGTTTTTCAAAAGACAAATTGGACGATGAACTCCAAGCAACAGGCAAATCATCGGTAGGAAACACTTTGCAGTTGACCAAGAATATATCTTTGAAGATGTATTGAAAGCTCTGTTGAACAGAATTTCAGATACTTCACACGCAAACGCTAATGGTGAGAGGATAGGTAAAGCGACAGCAGACAATGTGTATCGAGCCAAACTTTTTTCGTAAGACCCATCGGCGAAATATCCAAAGAATCTGACAACTTTATTGCATTTACATTTATATGCATCAACAATCAGAGGCGTATTCATATCAAATGTTTCAAACATTGGAAATGCATCCTTATCCAAATTGAAAAAATTGGTTCCCTCCATGGATTCAAGAGCAAGAGAATATTCACAGTTGTTCAGCAGGTTGTAATGATGGTACCAGCGACTCATCACAGAATATAAAGAAGCTTTAAAAAAAAAAAAAAAAAAAAAAAAAAAAAAAAAAAAAAAAAAAAAAAAAAAAAAAAAAAAAAAAATTTTTTTTTTTTTTTTTTTTTTTTTTTTTTTTTTTTTTTTTTTTTTTTTTTTTTTTTGGATGGACCATCTTGTTCAATTGTTCAATCATTCAAAGTATATCGTGTTGGGTGTCTAAGTTTTTTTATGTTGTGTTTAATCTGTAATCCTCAACCCCATCGTCTTGTGCACCTGCGACATGTTCCTTGACGATGTATCGTCACGTAGCAAGTATTGGGAGTGTCACAGACCCAAGTAGCTATTCCTGTACTGCAATTCTCGCAAATGATAACAGAACACATACTAATCTTTCTTTATATCTTCTCATTACCTGGCTTCAATGATTTGAATCGTGATAAGAAAGAAGATTATCAGTATGAAGCATGACACGTTTCTGTGTTTAAAAAATGCTTACCGGGGTCACATTAATAAAACCAAACTGAACCAAGTCGCCTTGCAGGAAACTGATCCATTTTTACATCGGACGATGCGACTGGTTACGGAAGAGGAATCTTTTGTGGTTCCTTGGGACGTTTCGGAATTTACTTTTAAATTTCGTAAAGCCACTCCCCAAGAACGATTGCATCAGGTCGTCTCGACGTATTTATTGCGCTTGGTAATGATTGTGAAAGAAGAAATGTACATTCGTACGTTTACCAAGCCCGAGTCCCAAATGGCCATCATGGCTTGGAAAAATATTTTAAAAGAAAACATTTTTATAGTTTTAACCTTGTTGTACAATGTTAAATGGAATTCAGATTTACTGCTCAACAAATTTGAAACGTTGATTATGGATTTACTGGAGGGCAAAGCATCGGCCCTGCGAGAGTTTTTAAATAATCAGTGTCACATCCCAGCACCCATAACGCCTGCTGAACAACTCTTTCCAAAACTCAATTTTCTCACCATTGGTCAGTTTGGATCGTCATTTTGGCGATTGTTGCACTGGATGGCAGAAGCTATGGACGGTAGACCCAATGATTCAGAAGACGTCCTATTGGCCAAAAACATGTGGCGTGAGCAGATTGCAGAATCCATGTATCGAATGTTGCGGTGTGGAATATGTATGGCGCATTTGAAGCATATCGTCCAAGAATTGAAACCGCAATTGATGGACGAGAAGACTGAACAACGTAAACTGTGGTACAACATACACAACAAAGTAACGGAGAGCAAACTCGATCGCTATCGAACCAATGAAAATGCAAATTATTCAGAATCGGAATTTAATGAAGATGTATCATTTATGCGCCAGGCTCTATTCCCATAATAACTGCTCTTTGGAGGTTTGGCTGTTCGTATCTTGTTAATCTGCATCTGATCATAAATGTGTGGTGTAACTGCTTTTCGTCCGTCGGGAGCCACTAGAGCATCGACACTTCCTAATACTTCGGGATTTAAAATATTCCACCATATAATGGATAAACCATATCCTATGGAATCCTTGAAAGCATAGTTTGATAACAACATTTGATTTTTAAATGATATCTTTTCCAATACACTGTCATAAATGAGTCCTCCATAGGTGCCATAATAATATTTAGGGTCCACCATTACAAAATTTGGTTTTCGATTTACGGCACCAGGAAGTGCAGCGTCTCGTATCAAATTCAAACATTGAAATTTTTCCATCAATTCCTGCAGCGAATGGTATGGTACATGAACAAAGGCCATGTCTACAAGATTTGGGAAAATTAAAGCTCAACAGCTTAAATACAGAATTTAAAAAAAAAAAAAAAAAAAAAAAAAAAAAAAAAAAAAAAAAAAAAAAAAAAAAAAAAAAAATTTTTTTTTTTTTTTTTTTTTTTTTTTTTTTTTTTTTTTTTTTTTTTTTTTTAATAATGATATTGTTGTCTCTGTTGCATCCGTACATGGTTTTCTGGAACAATAGTCATGGGACGTGCAAACACAAATCTATTTTGTTTGAAATAATTCTTCAGCTTCATTATTTCTTGATCCCAAAATTGTTGAACTGCCATTGTACGAGCTTCTGTTGACGTGCATGGAAAGTCATATAGCTTATTGTGTTTATGACGGCAAGTGAAAATCCGTTCTGGTTTACTTTTAATGCGTGTTACGTTTGGTAAACCACACACTTTCTTGAAAAACATTTTTTGCCTCTCTGACCTGACTCCCACGTTCTGTTTGTTTGCAAACAATACATCTATTAAGACATGGTTCAAAACTAATCTCCAATTCCAAACATGCATTTTATAAATTATCGGTTTGACTTCATCTGCTACATTTGTGCATTGATGATGAAATCGCTCCTTGCATCTTGAATATCCCTTGTTACGTATTAAATCTGTCATCGAAACCATAAAATTATTTGGCAAAATCATTTGGAGAATATACACTTGATCGGGATCAAATGTCTTTGCAATGGATATTTCAAGAGGTAATCTTTTGCCATGGCCATACTGTATCCAAGCAAATTCGGCACACAGGTCAATAGGCTTATGGTTGATCATAGTCTATAAATAATATACAGTAGGCAGCAGTATAGACAATATTCACAAGTTGTGAGAGCCTCAGAAATTCTGATGATCAAGATTCGACGCCTAGCTTAAATAAGTTACGTTAAAAAAAAAAAAAAAAAAAAAAAAAAAAAAAAAAAAAAAAAAAAAAAAAAAAATTTTTTTTTTTTTTTTTTTTTTTTTTTTTTTTTTTTTTTTTTTTTTTTTTTTTTTAAATCAAGAACATGACTAAACATAGTTGGGTACACGCATACGTCCCGTCATCACAAAATGAACGTATATATGAGTTGATTGTAGTGAGAGACAATGACAATACACTTTATTACTTTGCAAATTCTATAGCTTGGTGCTTGGGACATGGCATTCCCCATGAAGCTGTACAGCAGTTGGTGAGTCGGGACCATATGTATTCTCTCGATTGGATATCTGGTATTTTTTTAAAGCTGGATGGCGTACAGGAATTGATAAGTAAATCCAATGCATCTTCATTTTCAAAAGATTTTGATTCCTATCATCGTCTTTGTCAAATCCAGCGCGGTGGTCTTTATCCTAACTAGACTCATAACCAGAGTCACAGCGGGGTCGACGTATTATTGGTCTGGGAAAATACCTTAAGCAACTTGAATCGAGGCTGCTGAATCGAGTGTTGCACAACGGACAAAATCTGTAGTGTACCAGACAACGTTTATGAAATTCGTGTTCACAATCCAATAACCACACCTCACTTCTTGGCCATAAAGCATCTCCACATACAAGACATACCATTATTGTGGTTTTTCAATGTACAACACGATTTGTGGGTCTTGAAATATTTTAAAATAATCGTCTTTAATGGCGATTTTATACTTTTCCGCAAGTCGCAAGGTATTTCTAATGTAATGTTGTATCAATCTGTCGTGTTTTGGTATAATAGCTACCGTAACACTTTGATTACGAAAAAGTTCTTGTCCCGTGAGCAGTCTCAGAAAGGCATCGTGAGCACATTTTGATTTTGTTAGATCCAAGTGAATATCCTTCTTGACGGGTACTTGATTTACTCTTCCATCCATATATGGTAATGGAGTGACCAAAGCACGATTCGTGAGTGTCTTGGAGTTTTTGATGCGAATATTGCTGTATAGAGACCCCACATGCAATTGCTCTACTCGAGAAAAATTTTCTGGAAACCACATTATCATATGACTCGTTAAAATAATCACATGTTTCACATTTGGAGGCTTTTGAACAAATTTTCCAAAATAGGGTTCCACTACAAACAAGAAATCTAAATCGGGAACGGGTTCTTGGACGTTATAATTGCACACTTTGTCCCAAGGAGTGAGTACACCAATCGTGTCTGAAGCTGTAAACGCCAAATCCAAAAAGTAATTCAACATCAATGGATGTCTTCCCAAATTTCCAAAAATGATTGTTATGTCTTTGTCACGACACGATTGAAACAAATTCATAGCCTTATCCATTTGAGAGAGAGTCATTTTGGATTGAGCCTCTCCCCGCTTTCGATCCCTAGCTTCTTGCAGATGATCTAGAGTACATTCTGGTTCAATCTTTTCATAATGATAATAGCTGGTTGTGTTTGGACTGAATTTCACAGACAACTTGCTTGCAGACATCTTGATTGAATACGCTATGACAATTTGTGAACAGGTTCAATTTAAATACAAGTCATAAAAAAAAAAAAAAAAAAAAAAAAAAAAAAAAAAAAAAAAAAAAAAAAAAAAAAAATTTTTTTTTTTTTTTTTTTTTTTTTTTTTTTTTTTTTTTTTTTCAATTTTCCATTTCTTCGACTTCGTGATTTTCATATTCTTCCTCAATCTCGCTTTCATCATCGGCTTTGCTTTCATCCTCACTGTTGGGCTCGGGTTTGCTAAGCTTCAAATACTTTTTCAAATACTCTTCCAGCTGCTCCTTTGACATTAATGCCTTGTACACTTTTACGCAACTATTTAAAACCTTTTCTGGTAAATATGGCTCGATACGAGTATCTGGAATATCTATTTCAACAGTATCTTTGATGAGCTTGTACATTACTTGATGTACAAATTTGCCAATTTCAGGTATCGCTTTCATTTTCTTGACTAGCTCTTCACTAACTTTTCGTATGGCTGTTGCGTGCTGATGTATCAAATCATCATCGGGTTCTCGGTCATACATACTTTTTGAACCATCAAAACTATATTTCAAGTTGTGTAGGTATTTTTTAATGTCAAAAACAGGTTTGGATTTCCTTGAAACCTTGTGTAATCCATAACCATCTATCGCCAGCAATCCACTTACAAAATTTGAATAATTGTTTTTGCAGAGACTTTGCAATACCTTTATGAGTTTGTCGTTTCTCACAAGGTCTTGAGCAAACACATATGACCCACTCATCTCTTTGGCGTGAGTGTACATGATCAAGAATGCCCTTCGCTATGCTGTGATGAACGGGTGTATGGGTCTCAAACAAGTTACTTAGCTCCTGACGAGTTACCCCCCATTCATTCATCAAGTTGATGAGCAGCTTGTACTTGAGTGTTTGTAAGGATGCCAGCTCACATATACATGGGTCAAAAGTCCTTATTAGGCAGTCGTTAAACTGCTCACGGAGGTAGTCGGTGTTTACGGAGAAGACTTCCTCGGAACAATATTTATGAGTCATGTCTATTCACTTTATTCAAGTAGATCAAGCGAGGATCGCGTATTTAAATAACAACGTTAAAAAATTTTGTTTTGTGTGTATACTCTAAAAGGAGTCTGGAGTGTGGCAAACAAGTCAATAGTCTAGATGATGTCCTATGAGTTTGAGCTTAAACATACAACTTGAAAAAAAAAAAAAAAAAAAAAAAAAAAAAAAAAAAAAAAAAAAAAAAAAAAAAAAATTTTTTTTTTTTTTTTTTTTTTTTTTTTTTTTTTTTTTACGTCTCCATTTCATCCTCGTCTGGAGTAAACACAATCTCTGCTAGCATTTGTAAACTTTGCTCAATTTTCGAATCAGACATCATAAACAATTTTAACGTTTCCATGGTCCATGGAAGAGGATATTGTGAATCAAAATCCGAAGCTGATTTCATCAGAGTCTTGACAACAGTTGACAATTTTCTAGCTTTCGCAAACGTACCTTTCCTTGGTTGGCAGGTATTTTTATCGAAATTGCTCACGATATGTGCCAAGGCAATAGTAAACGCCATTTGATCCGCTGGTGATTCAAACAAGGTGGCTGGAAAAAGTTGACTGCTTGCCATTTCTTTCATATCGGGTATTGCTTGAAGTTTTTCTTTGAAAAATGCCTCCAATTGACCATATTTTAGAAAATTTTCAGAGAGGCACTCTATACCGTCGCCCCTCTGGATACTCTTGACCAAATAGTAAAATTCCATATTACGATGGGTGTTTCGCCTGAATGAAAAATATTTTGTTATGATGGCGCGATATTGGCTTACAAATGGACACTCTTGAAACTCCTTCCAAAAGTATTTTCCATTGCATATTCTTACGATTAAATCGAGAGCCCAATTGGCCACTACACCAATGTCTGTGCAACATGCATAACAACCAGCCAAGACGTGAAATATGTCGAAAGGAATACTGTATTTTCCAAAAGTCTTGCGAATCTGCTGCGAATACTGCAGTTGTTTCCAGAGTTGATTCGCCAAGTTTGTGTCGGTATCGAATGGAGGTAGGGGCGTCCAATCTGTGTGACATTCTTTGACGTAGGGAACCAATTTTTCAAAATAAAATTTGAAATGGTTATTTTCAAATTCTTTTGAATTTAACACAGTGTGCATGTTTTGCAGTAAATGGTTCAAAGCTGTTTGCTCAGTTGTTTTCAAATCTTGTTGGTTCGCTGCCAACACACTCATGTAATCTGAAATGAAATTTTGCATTTCTGGCGTGGGTCCTTCCATCGGAGTGGTCATGTTTGTAAAAGGAGCATTCAACGCTTTTAAAATGTCGACCGACGTTTTCAAGCGTCGAAGGGATTGACCTTCAATTCGCTTGTCATGGATACCCTCCAGCTTTGAAATGTAAATGGATACAGGTATATTTACGTCACCTGTCCATTCCGCATAGAGTTGAGCCATTCGGCACCCTTCCAGCAACGAGTTTTGGGAGAGGTCATTGATCCATTTGTACACGTCTGGAATAACTCTGTTGTGGCAGATGCTGCACACGAGGGACGGCTGTGGCGTCGGATCCACCTGTACTTTTTCGTGACATAAATACGATTGAATTTCTTCAAGAAATGTCATGTCTTGTTTTTTCAAATGTCGATTTTGTGGTTTGGCAAAGGCTACACTTTCCTCGCAGCATGGCTCGAGCATTTTTTGCAATGACTCTGGCAATCGTTTCGGTCGGTGTGCATTTTTTGCATTTGGGGCAATACATGCGTTGCTGCTCCATCATTCCTTGTCTCTTTGTTTGGAAAACAAGCATGGAGTACCGTCATGTGATTATGCATTTATACGAACACGACCATCTTTCAGAGAGAGAAATTGCTCGTCAATTGGGATTGTCCCCCTCTACCGTGCATTACTGGATACAACGCAGAGGTCAAAAAGCCGACACCAAGCCAGGTCGTCCACGCGTCACAAATCCACAACAAGATCAAACGTTGTACGACACTTCTACCAGAGAGCCGTTTTTGTCGGCCGTAGACTTGCAGAAAGCGATCGTGCCCTCGTGTAGCGCAGATACGGTTCGCAATCGCTTAAAAGAGAAGGGATTAAAATGTCGCATTCCAGCCCGAAAACCCTTTTTAACCCCTCACCATCGTCAAATGCGATTCGTCTATGCTTTGCGTCACATCAATTGGACTATGGATCTGTGGGAGAGGGTTGTTTTCTCGGACGAAAAGATTTTTAGATCCACGAGCCGCGGAGCCTTGCGAGTGTACAGACCCAAGCACGGAAGTGATCGTTACGATGATAAATATCTGGTACATTCTTCCAATCCAGCGATGGTGGGTACCCCGCGGTTTACCATTTGTGTGTGGATGGCCTTTGGAAAACATCTCAGACGCTTGCTCAGGGTGGAGCAAAGGACGTTGAACGCCCAGTATTACACGACGCAGATTCTACCCTCCATCGAGGATGACGTGTGCGAAAATGATTTCATTTTTATGCAAGATTTGTCGTCCATTCACACCAGTAGGATGACTATACAATGGTTGAGGGATCGCAACATTATAGTGATGGACGATTGGCCTCCCAAGGGACCCGACATGAATCCGGTGGAAAATGTGTGGGGTGAGTTGGTCAGGCGCATCGAGAAGAAGAAGACGGGTGTCAGAAATCGGGATGAGCTCTGGGACGACATTCTGCAAGCGTTTCACGAGTTGCCTGACGAATACTTTGATCGTTTAATCGCTTCCATGCCCAAGCGAGTGGCTCTTGTCGCCACCAAGCACGGCGGTTGGACTAAATATTGAAAAGGTGTCAATGTGATAGTCAAAGAGCTCGTTGTATTTATCATCCAAATATTTCCATTTACAAGGATTCTGATTTTTACAAAACAAACACATTTTTTTATGATGTGGCCATTCCAACACCTTCATAGAGTACAAATCATTGTCTTCGTCATATTTGATTTGCTCCACCTCTGGAATGTGAAAACGTAAAATGTTGACAGCAGCCTGGCCTTTAAGAATAAAAGTATCACTGTCGTAAAAGTCGAGAATTCGTATATATTGTTCGGTAGTAATAGATAGAAGTGCGTGGGCTCCCTCTGCAATTTCTTTTACAAATCGTCGATAGTACATTATGAAAAGAATCTAAGCAGCGTTCAACTTGACTTTTAAATACTCAACAACGTAACCAATGTTTGAGCTTGAACCAATAGTGTCTCAGGTTGAGACCTTCAAGAAATTTTAAAGATGAGACGTTCAACAAATTTTAAAGTTGCGACGAGTTGAGGGCTTCAAGAAAGTTGAGGGCTTCAAGAAATTTTGACGAGTCTGAAATTATCAAGACTCGACGCCCGACTTTAAAATACAATGTAAAAAAAAAAAAAAAAAAAAAAAAAAAAAAAAAAAAAAAAAAAAAAAAAAAATTTTTTTTTTTTTTTTTTTTTTTTTTTTTTTTTTTTTTTTTTTTTTTAACGAAGCTATTGACGTTTGAACTTGAGTAAGTATTATTTAACGTTGTGAGCTCCAAGAAATTCTAAAGTTGGGAGCTCCAAGAAATTCTAAAGTTGGGAGCTCCATGAAATTCTAAAGTTGGGAGCTCCATGAAATTCTAAAGTTGCGAGCTCCGAGAAATTCTAAAGTTGCGAGCTCCGAGAAATTCTAAACTTGCAAGTTGGAGGGCTTCAAGAAATTCTGACGAGTCTGAGATCATAAGCCTAAACGTCTAGCTTTAAATTACAACGTCAAAAAAAAAAAAAAAAAATAAAAAAAAAAAAAAAAAAAAAAAAAAAAAAAAAAATTTTTTTTTTTTTTTTTTTTTTTTTTTTTTTTTTTTTTTTTTTTTTTTTTTTTTTTTTTTAACGAAGCTATTGACGTTTGAACTTGAGTAAGTATTATCTAACGTTGTGAGCTCCAAGAAATTCTAAAGTTGGGAGTTCCAAGAAATTCTAAAGTTGGGAGCTCCATGAAATTCTAAAGTTGGGAGCTCCATGAAATTTTAAAGTTGGGAGCTCCATGAAATTCTAGAGTTGAGAGCTCCGAGAAATTCTAAAGTTGCGAGCTCCGAGAAATTCTAAAGTTGCGAGCTCCGAGAAATTCTAAAGTTGCGAGCTCCGAGAAATTCTAAACTTGCAAGTTGGAGGGCTTCAAGAAATTCTGACGAGTCTGAGATCATAAGCCTAAACGTTAGCTTTAAATTACAACGTCAAAAAAAAAAAAAAAAAAAAAAAAAAAAAAAAAAAAAAAATTTTTTTTTTTTTTTTTTTTTTTTTTTTTTTTTTTTTTTTTTTTTTTAAACGAAGCTATTGACGTTTGAACTTGAGTAAGTATTATCTAACGTTGTGAGCTCCAAGAAATTCTAAAGTTGGGAGCTCCATGAAATTCTAAAGTTGGGAGCTCCATGAAATTCTAAAGTTGGGAGCTCCATGAAATTCTAAAGTTGGGAGCTCCATGAAATTCTAGAGTTGCGAGCTCCATGAAATTCTAAAGTTGGGAGCTCCATGAAATTCTAAAGTTGGGAGCTCCATGAAATTCTAAAGTTGGGAGCTCCATGAAATTCTAGAGTTGCGAGCTCCATGAAATTCTAGAGTTGAGAGCTCCCAGAAATTCTAAAGTTGCGAGCTCCAAGAAATTCTAAAGTTGCAAGTTGGAGGGCTTCAAGAAATTCTGACGAGTCTGAGATCATAAGCCTAAACGTCTAGCTTTAAACTACAATGTCAAAAAAAAAAAAAAAAAAAAAAAAAAAAAAAAAAAAAAAAAAAAAAAAAAAAAAAAAAAAATTTTTTTTTTTTTTTTTTTTTTTTTTTTTTTTTTTTTTAACGAAGCTATTGACGTTTGAACTTGAGTAAGTATTATCTAACGTTGTGAGTCCCAAGAAATTCTAAAGCTGTGAGTCCCAAGAAATTCTAAAGTTGTGAGTTCCGAGAAATTCTAAAGTTGCGAGTTGGTGGGCTTCAAGAAATTCTAAAGTTGCGAGCTCCGAGAAATTCTAAAGTTGCGAGTTGGAGGACTTCTAGAAATTCTGTTTATTAATTTCGTTGTCTGCTATTTTTTGGTCGTCTGAGCTTCGATTTCAATTTTGTACAGGATCTCGTCCGTATCAACTTTCCAACTTTCTGCAACACTGGTGGGATGTATTTTTGTAAGATCAACCAAACCACGGGTTCCTTTTCATTAATATATACTCGATCGGATCCATTATTGATAAGACGAAAGTTGAGGTGTCCACAAGAACCGGGAGAGATCACATCATCATCTACTCTCACATTCTGAATCAATGAATACAACCATCCATATGTACCTGGTGGTATTTTGATCTCGACATGAGTTGATACTTTTACGTCGTCCCCTGGTTCAATATAAAAATTGCAAATTGGAAAAAATTGCACAGCAAAATTTTTGTAAGTCTTTGGTTCCATTCCAACGAACGGTTCTTTCAGTCTGTATCGGAACAATCGTTGAGTGGAAGCATCCATGTTTTGAAAATCAGATGATGAGGTTGGACAGTAGTTTTCAACAAGACAAGCACACTGCTTGAAAAGCAAATCTCGTCGGCTCTTTTAAACACAAACCTCAAAAAAAAAAAAAAAAAAAAAAAAAAAAAAAAAAAAAAAAATTTTTTTTTTTTTTTTTTTTTTTTTTTTTTTTTTTTTTTTTTTTTTTTTTTTTTTTGACGTTGTACGTACGATGCTAGAGACGAGACCTTGACCTGATACAGTCTAAGGTTGAGACCCACAAATTCTAAAGTTGCAAGTTCCAACAAATTCTAAAGTTGCGAGTTCCAAGAAATTCTACAGTTGCGAGTTCCAAGAAATTCTAAAGTTGCGAGCTGGAGGGCTTCCAGAATTTCTGACGAGTCTGAGATCATCAAGACTCATCGAGCTCATCATCGAGATTAACATTTTTCTGAAAAACAATATTCACGAGTCAACCATTTCATTTTTTGTGAATGACGACGCTCGGGCGCGTCGTGTAATCTATATTGCTTTTGAAAATTCGAGCGTCTTCCTGCACCAATTCCACCACTTTTGGAATAGATACCGAACCTTCTACTTTTGATCGATCCCCGTGTTCAAAAAACTTTTCTTCAAAACAGGATGCTATTCCGTTGGCTCTCAACCCATTGTTGAGTTCCATCGTGCCTAAGCGCATCCCTCCCAGGCGTGAACGACCTTTCACTGACTGATTTGAAATTTTGTCTTGGGTGCATTTGACTGGCGCATACAAATGTTCTGAACTCCAGTAAGCAATCGGAAAATAGAACGTTTTTCCATAAAACAGTTTTGCATGAGGTAACATTTTCCCATCGCTGTTTCGCACCACCCTAGCGTCTCTGCCTTGCCCCCTCACGATGCCCTCTTTGATTTGACCGGGTGTCATTCGAAAGAAACCATAGACGTTCACCAGTAAATCGGGTGTGATTCGCTCGTCCAGCAAAGGAAATTGCTTTTGAACGCGCATGACTCCTTTTTGGCCATGGAAACTGCACAATTTATCGCCCGTACTACTTTGATGCTCTTGTTCCACACACACGCTTAACGTGTTGCTCGTCAAGTGATGCTTGATGACTCGAAAGGGTTTTTTATGAAAATGCACGTTGATGACTCGGTCATTCACTCGCACCAGTTTGACGTGAATGGAAAAAGATTCCAAGTGGAGGGGACCCTCGTGCACCAGTGAGCCCAACAGCGTCGAATCGACGGCATCGCCCTGGACCGGTCGAAAGATGACCCTTGCATCCGTTTCCAATTTCACACGAATCGTAAAAAATCGACAACAATCAAAAGCATTCACATCTTCTCGACGTACGATGCAATCTTCTTGCGTGCATCCCAGAAAACTCATGTAGGATACCATCATGTGAGGGACTCGACACACGAAATGAGGCGACACCCCATCCTCCAGGGGTTCCATCACGTTTTGGTGGTACGGCGTCAATTGTTTGGCGTACACGGTCAACGTATCCATGAAATAATGAGCGCATTTCGAATCTGTGGCCAAAACGGCGTTTTTCAAAGAATTGAATGCTAAAATGACTTTGGGAAAAGCAGTGTACATGAAAAAGGGATTTATGTCCACAAAATAACTGGTGATGAAGGGATATTGGAAGCGACGCACCACCTCCTCCAGGGTCGTGTATCCAAACAATTGTGACATCCAGTACATGATGTCGCGAGGCGTGACCCAAATGTCGCTGCTCGGAATTTTCTTAAAAATGATTCCTGCTTTGTAATGGATGTGGATAAAGAAATCCGTCTTGTAACATTCCACCAGTCCAAACGTACGTTTCACGTGCAGTAGATTGAGGTTGGTAAAACAGGCTTGCGTCACGGGGATGCACGCCTCGTTCACCACCACACAATACTGCGAGTGTTTTAAGGGCTCCACATTCAACTCTTTCCAAAAGGGTGCGCTCGTGACGTGAAACACTGGATCCAAATCCACGCAGGTCGACACGACCGTATCCCTCACCATCATGGTGGTGCGTCCCACGTTTTTCGTCTCATAACAACCCAAAATGCATAAAAATCCAGCATAACTGTTGTGAAAAGACGGCATGGAATTGGCTTTGACTTTACTCGAAATTTGACGAACGATAATGTTTGAAAAAAATGGATTCAGGGGATACGTCTGAGAGTTGACTTCACGATAGCATTCTGCCGATTTTTCGACAAACACTTCTCCGTCGGCACCAATTTCCCGATAGGATTCCTGCGGGCCGCTCTTGCCCGGTGTCCCTCCTTCCTTGTGAAACTTGGTCTTTTGCGAAATGACTCGCATCAATTTGCCCGTTTCAATGCATTTGGTGACTTTGGCCGCCTTGGCTTTGACGAGAGACCAACAGATTTTGTCTGGTTGCAATGGACCGTATAAGCATTTGATAAACAATTTGACAAACAAATGCCCAGGGCTAAATACAATTTTATTGGTGAGCGAATCAATGTCAAACACTTCGTGGCTGTACAAATACGACATGTAGGTGGCTGGATCTGTTGGATAGGGACAAAAATCGAAAAAAGACTCGACGTTTTCTGTGTCTTCCGTACCTTTGTTGCTTTTAATCACCACGGAGCCACGTTTTCGACCCGTAGGTGAATCATGCGTGTAGAAACTCAATTCCTTGCCTCGATCCAGGGCATCATAGGTAAAGACTCGCATTGATTTTTTGTACACTTGATGCGTTCGAGAGGGATCGTTGGTAAAACTGTATGGTAAATGCTTGAGAAATCCACTGATGATGAAAAATCCTCGTCCCAGGTCCATCTCTTGGAAAGGAGGGGTGGTGGCAGGGGGGTCCACACTGGCCTCAAATACGCGGCGTTGGCCATGCCGAATCGCTAGATCCAATCGAGTTCCCAGCATCACTGGAAAGACATTTTTCAACACTTTTCCCGTCGGCACATGCTTGACAGAACACGCATACAGGGTTCGATTCAAAATGTGTTGATACACGTCATCGGGTCCATCGTAAATGAGTATACACCGGACACGATTCTTTAAAAAATAGATGAAATTATTCACATGAGCATCAAAATTGTCCAGTATAGGTTTATGCATGACGGGCACATTGAGAGGTGGCATATTTAACTCGGAGGGCATGGACTCTTTTATGAAACGACTGCGTGCATTCATTTTGGACGTCATGTATGATGTAGGCACTCAAACTAATGACTAGAGTAATGACAAATAGGCAGTACAACTGTATCCCGTGGAAGTACGGGCGATGCGTAGAATAGTGGCTACCGAAAATGGTTTGCAAAAACATTTCGAGGGATAAACTTTATATTACGCATTATACCCGTGATGAGGTTTTGCATCACAGAGCCAACAGCTTTTCACATTCTAAAGTGGAGTTTTAAGAAATTTTAAAGTTGAGACCTCCAACAAATTCTAAAGTTGCGAGTCCCAAGAAATTCCAAAGTTGCGAGTCCCAAGAAATTCCAAAGTTGCGAGTCCCAAGAAATTCCAAAGTTGCAAGTCCCAAGAAATTCTAAAGTTGCGAGGCCCCAGAAATTCTAAAGTTGCAAGTTGGAGGGCTTCAAGAAATTCTGACGAGTCTGAGATCATAAGACTAAACGCCTGGCTTTAAACTACAACGTCAAAAAAAAAAAAAAAAAAAAAAAAAAAAAAAAAAAAAAAAAAAAAAAAAAAAATTTTTTTTTTTTTTTTTTTTTTTTTTTTTTTTTTTTTTTTTTTTTAACGATGCTATTGACGTTTGAACTTGAGTCAATATTGTCCAAGGTTGAGACCTTCAACAAATTCTAAAGTTGCGAGTTCCAAGAAATTCCAAAGTTGAGGGTGGAGGGCTTCAAGAAATTCTGACGAGTCTGAGATCATCAAGGCTCTTTGACAATTTTCTCTAATCTAGTATCTCGGTGAGTCTGCCAATTTTTATTTTTCTCACTTGACGTGTAGGTGAATTCGTTTGTATGTTTCGTGGTAGCTGAAAGTTTAGTTGATCATTTGATACATTTTGAGATGAAGTGGACGCAATGCTCTGTACATTAGAAGTGGTCGCTGCTGGGGTGCGGATAGGTGATGCAGGTGGAGTGACTACTCCAGGAATTTCTGCAAGCGTGGATGCAGCAGGGGTTGTCAGAGGTGTGGTGGGCGCTACACGATTTCGAACAGGTGTTCCTGGAGGCGTCGGAAGATATGAAGTGATTCGTTCTGTTATGGTTCTATTCGATTCTTGGGGACCCATCGGTTCGTATTGAATAGAAAATGGTTTCACCGCTGCCACTGGTCTCGGTGTCACCTCGAGTGGTCTATCTGGAAACCTCCAGGGCACTTCCTTTTCAAAATACGATTCGGGTATCACACTATTGGAACGACGGTCTGGAATTTTATAAGGCGTCGTGCGAAGATCCGAAGCTCTATGATGTCGATCCATTCCCACCCTTTATTCCCATTTGGAGATTCAATTTTTTATACGAGCATATTGTTTTCAACATTTGGAAAAACTTGGCTTGGGTGCCATTTCTCTACTGTTGTTATAATAAAGAATATGATAAGTGGATTCATGTTAAAAACATGGTAGTCGATACCTTAATCAAAGCTCTCGACTCGAACAAATCCACCATCCTCTTTGGGAATTTAGGAAGAAATCGTTCACTTTTGGAATTTTATCTAAAGCCACTTGTCGTACCGATGAATGACTTTTCCGAGGGTCCGAGATGGTTTACGAGGAACGGTCAAAATATATATATTTGGTCAGAACCCGAATTTGGAGCACATATTCCCGATAAACACAAACATTTAGTGTTTACTAGTCATTTGGATATGGATTGGGACGATTCCAAAACAAACGTCGTTTGTTTGCATGTAGGTCCAGAAAAATGTTTGAAATGGGTCCCACACCTTGACAAACCGTATTCGTTCATGCATAATATTACTGATTCACAGCCATTTACGTCAAATATTCTCCTCAGAATGAACGACTCTGATTTACATCGAATGTATTTGCAAATGCTTCAATTTGATGATGCACTCTCTGGTGATAAAGTTTGGTCGTCTACGGGCTATCGAAAGCTATTGCCACATTTACAATGTTCATGGGAAAAGTTTAAAAAATATATCGGTGATGAAGAACTAGGTAAAAGATATTGGCTACCACCAACGCTGATGTAATTTGTAACAAGTGAGACGTCCAAGAAATTTCAGATGAGTAGAGTCTAACCTTACAAAAAAAAAAAAAAAAAAAAAAAAAAAAAAAAAAAAAAAAAAAAAAAAAAATTTTTTTTTTTTTTTTTTTTTTTTTTTTTTTTTTTTTTTTTTTTTTTTTAAATAAGTATTGTATATATTGTATTATAGTTTTAGACTCTACAACCATCTAGCCGAGTGTAGTAAATCATTGTATCCTTTTAGCAACTCAAGTATGGAGGATAATTGTTCAATTTGTGTCTTTTCTTTTATGCAGCTTACTACTATTTATAAAACGCCCTGCAATCACTTGTTCCATACGTCCTGTCTTGATTTATGGACAAACAACCATCAAACTTGTCCAATGTGCCGCAACAAAATATTAAAAGGTTCTATTAAACGAATCGAATACAGGACGTCGAAACATAATCTAAAAAAGAGTCATAGAATTTATTGCAATCTGAATAAACTTGGACTATCGAAAGATCTAACCTTTAAAGAGTTTTATGAAATGCAACATCGTGCGTCTCTGGCTGAAGATAAATGGAATGGCTTTAGTAATATACCTAAAGATTTTGTTGGAATACCGGCGAGCATGTGGATACTATAAATATTAAAAAAAAAAAAAAAAAAAAAAAAAAAAAAAAAAAAAAAAAAATTTTTTTTTTTTTTTTTTTTTTTTTTTTTTTTTTTTTTTTTTTTTTTTTTTACGTATCGTATGTTATGTATTATAGTTTTAGACTCTACAACCATCTAGTTGCATAGTTACATTTTCTTCCAAGCAAGGGGCCGAGTGTAGTAAGTCACACGGTATCCTTTTAGCAACTCTTCTAAACAGCAGATACGCTAGTTGAATAGGGCATTTTTTGTCTCCGCACTTTTGACATGGGTATTTAAAACAGTTCTATCATCAATATGGTAACTCATCCTAACATCGTAAAGACTTTTGAGAAATTTAGTGTGGGACCCAACCAAATGTATGTCGTTCACTCCCAAAATCTGCAAGTAATTTATGACCTCCTTTTCCCAACCTGGTATCAGAGGACACTTGAACCACACGGTTTGCGTGACGACGGCACATTCTTCTTCACCCACAGCAACTGCAACATTCTTATTCGAAGCACATCTTGTGAAAACTTCAAGATTTCCCGTGTCACTCATTGGAAACTCATCAAACAGCAATATTTGGTGAAGATTCAAATATCCAGTCTCTTGGCTTTCAAAAGCAAATTGGACGTGGATTATAACTTGTTGAGCTTTCTTGCAAGGAATCAATGTCAGTTGTTCAACATTTATAATGCCTCGCGTAAACTCGTACGTGTTATCAAAGTTGAATTCCAAAAATAATTTTCTTTTTAAACATTCCTGCATGTCACTAGTAAGCTCGTAATCCACACCATTTCTGTGTCTAATTATGCGTGTATGATAGTCAATCATCAACTGCTTAGTAGTCTTTTCCAATTCATCGAAACTTGCCCAACTATGAAGATTTGAATCTGTATGGGTTGCATGGGCTTCCAATTCGTTTGTAACGGCAGAAGTAGACATCTTGATTTAGAAAAGCAACAATGTCCAGAGAAGGATATGAGTATAATGAGATTATCAAGACTCTACACTCGACTTTAAACTACAATGCTAAAAAAAAAAAAAAAAAAAAAAAAAAAAAAAAAAAAAAAAAAAAAAAAAAAAAAAAAAATTTTTTTTTTTTTTTTTTTTTTTTTTTTTTTTTTTTTTTTTTATAACGTTGTTGTTGACGTTTGAACTTGAGCCAAAATTGTCCAAGGTGTTTTTTTTGGTGTTTGAGGTCGAGCCAAGAAATTCTAAAGTGGCGAGTGGAGGGCTTCCAGAAATTCTGACGAGTTGAGACGATACACTCGCCCGTTGGTGAGAGCTCCAGACAACAACCTCGACAGGTTTGTCAAATTCTTCACCCGATGCTTTGATCCACCACTACATCCGTTTTCCTCTGACACACATCCCGTCTGACAGGATGCTCTAGTCTCAAAATATACTTTATCTGTCTTCACAGGAAGCCCATTTCCCTCGACGCACTCGCTTTTTCCTCACACACAGGACGTGACATTCGTCCTACCGGATATTTTTGCACCTTATCGTCGAGTGCTTAAACTCTTTCACTTCCTGGTAATGCTAAAAAAACAGGATGTATTGCGGGAAATGCATCCGGTGGCGAGGAGAATTTTAAACGTTTCGACTGCGTCACAGGAAGTTTTGGAGGTCGCCCACATCCTGTCTGATGAGTATAAAAGACTCGACGCGCAGAGAGCAGTCATTATTATTCAGAATGAATCAAACTCAACTTGTCGATTTTATTCTCACCAATTCGTTCCGAGTGACCGACGAGGAGTGGGAGTCGCGCATCGATAACACCCCATGGCACATTTTGCCAGCCAAAATTTTCAAATTGTCTCCGCCGGTTGAAAGGCGCGATCCTGATTTCTTTTTTCTAAAGTATATGGATTTGGACCTTTTTAAACGGCGCCAACAATTCTGGAACTTTATTGACCATGAGGCTCAGATAACGTATTTACACGTGCCAATGCACTGGAAGGCATGGAGACTCTTTGGCATCCGATGGCTTCGGAAAATCGTCAAGACTTGGTGGGACAGACATTGGCTCTTGACTGAGGATCTGACGCATCGGGTAGCTATTGAGATTCTCCACTTTATCTACATGGCAAACGTTGAAAATAGATATTTGACGGAGCCAGCAGAATGCTCCATATGTTTATCTCGCATCATTTCCGGTGCAAAATTAAACTGTGGACACGAGTTTCACTCGAAATGTATTGGTGAGTGGGAAAAGAATATTAAAACTTGTCCCAATTGCCGACAGAAATTTTAAGGATTCAATTCTGGACTGAGTAAAAAAATGGGACGAGCTCCCCTTATTGGGAGCTCGTCCCATTTTTTTGCGACTCTAGACCCACCAAGGTTGGATTGTTGGCGTCTCGGATCTTGTGATACCCAGACGCATCAGCACCTGTTGTTTCGATTCACATTTTCTTTTCCATACGTCATCCTACTCCAGCGCCACGGGATGTCCGGCTCCAGCAGTATATAAGGAGCAGCCTCCAGAGCCAGAGCATCTCATTTTTTCAAACAAGCCTCGAGTCAACACATCCATAACCATGAGCCTGTGTGGATTTTTGCATCTGAATGGATATGTCCTCAACGAACGATTTCATGTGCGTGAGCTCGCTGCTGTATCGATTCACGAGAAAGAGCCACCTGTGCACGTGACTTTCAAGGTGGAGGATCTCCCTCGCAGCGTCTCAGACATCCAATCTGCCGATTTTATGCTAAAATGCCAGCATGGACTTTCCTTGATCACTGCACCCGACGAACCTGCCCAACCCCAAGATAATGTCCGGTTCACACTGTTGGCTATCTACTTGGCATTCAAGAGGTGGCATCCAGCTGGCGACTACCTTGGCATCAGTGGCTGTCCCTACACGGCGGACATTTTGAATCAAGTAGCCATTCCCTACATCACCAGTACCCGTTGGGCCACTCTGTGTGAGCTCGATCCCTTACCAACAGCCTGGAGGTCCTGCGGATGGCATTCCCCTTCAATGATTCACGAATGCAGCAAGGTAAAAGTGACAACTTTCCGGACTTGGTACGACGAAAACATGAAATGTTTATAAAGTGCTTATGCGTCACGGACTGGTTTCAACTCTGTATGTATTGGACTCTGGATAGACACTCTATGTAGTTTTGATTGTCATCAGTATATTCTTTAATAAAAAATGTTAAATTGGAAATTTGTGTTTGTCCATTCATTTCCAAAGTATGTTTAGAATTAAATGGTTAAATTATCAAACTGAGAGAATACAAGACTCGCTCCAAAAATATTTTGATAAGCTATGAGGATTGATACTCAAAGCTCACCTTAAATGTACAACGTTAAAATTCTAAAGTTGAGACCTTGATTAAATTCTAAAGTGGCGAGTCCCAAGAAATTCAAAGTTGAGAGTTGGAGGGCTTTAAGAAATTTTGACGAGTCTGAGATTATAAGACTAAACGCCTGGCTTTAAACTACAACGTTAAAAAAAAAAAAAAAAAAAAAAAAAAAAAAAAAAAAAAAATTTTTTTTTTTTTTTTTTTTTTTTTTTTTTTTTTTTTTTTTTTTTAACGATGTCAATTTAAGCCAAGCTCCCAGTATATATAGTTTACTTTTTGGAAATTAATTTTTTATTGAAAGCTCTCTCTCAACATGACTGAGGCAAATGTCTTGTTTCAATATGTGGCTCGTGTGGAACCCAATTTGTATCAACACATGCTGCACATGATTCAACCTCATAGCATAGAAGCTGTTATTCATCATTTCCAAAAGCATTTGGAAGCATCATTGCCCGACTTGCGAGTGTTGAATGAGCGACAAGATGCTATTCCCACACTGTGTTTTGAATTTGTAAAGGCCATCATCAAGCGATTCCCCACACCCGGTGATGCTTTCGGTATTCAACTCACGTGCCGAGTGACCAAAACAGAAACCCAAGGCACCTTGGACAGCAAACATTTACAATCTTGCTCTTCAGTGGAACCCATCTACCGCGTGGATAAAATGATGCTTTATGAACTGTATTGTTACATCAATCACGTTCAAATTTTTGAAATGGCCCCACGTCGTGGAGGATATGCGACGCTATTTACGCGTCATATAGATTTAATGGATCGTCTTCCCGAAGCTGGTTTGTTGGAAAGCAATGGTCCATTCAATCAAGCCAAAACTGCGGATGGTTCATTCAAATATTTGATACATTTTCCATACATTGTCGTTCAGGATAAAGTCTTGTATCATAAAACACCCCTCCCTTTGCTGCGTCGCCTCAACCGCGTGGAAGGGTTTTCGGATATTCGTCTCGTTTTTCAAAAATGTGGTTTGGTGAGTTATTTTTTCAACGTGGCTTGCGTGGCCAAACGCCAATTGATTACCAACGACGTGTATTACAAAGATGTCATGACCATTGTCAAGTACCAATGCCGAACGGGAGTTCCCCTCCCCCTGACCCGAGAAGGTTTAGCCAGACATCCAGAACGTTCCCCCATCGAAGTATTGAGTTTTGAGGCTCCCAAGAAAAACATGGCTCGTATTTGTACCGCGGCATCCAATGTCTATCCTGTGGAAAAGTCTGCCGACAAAATCTTGTTTGGTCAACAATTTAACGAGGGAACTAGTTTTTTTGCGTTAAGATCAGAGGTCGATCGATGCCTACAGCAAGACGTTGAAGCACGAGTGGAGACACCACTGAAAAAGTTTTGTAAATATACCCGTGAGGACTCTGATGCTGGACTCTGTACATCCAGAGGATCCACGCTATGACTCTCTACAAGCATCCACTCGTCGATGCTTGACTAGAATATCTAAAAAAAAAAAAAAAAAAAAAAAAAAAAAAAAAAAAAAAAAAAAAAAAAAATTTTTTTTTTTTTTTTTTTTTTTTTTTTTTTTTTTTTTTTTTAACGATGTTTAGGAGATGCGTTTTTTCCTCACCAACAGGACGTGACGTCTATTCCACCGGATATTTTTTTGTCATATCGACGAGCACTTCAACTCTTTCACTTCCTGTGGACAAGCCCAAACGGGATGTACTGTGAGACATGTATCCGGTCGCGAGGAGAATTTTAGACATTTTGATTGCGTCACAGGATGTTTTGGACGACACTCTAAAAACTGCTCCTTGCTGCTACTTTCAAAATCCCAGCGCACATCCTGTCTCACGGGTATAAAAGCCTCAGCCCGTGCAGAGCAGTCGTTCATATTCAGAATGACTCCTTCTGAAGTTGTCGAATTTATCCTCACTCATTCGTCCCGTGTGGTGGAAGAAGACCATTTTTCAGCACTCTGGGGTGAGAGCGCTTGGCAGATACTACCCTTCCCAATTTACGATTTGTCTGCGCCGGTTGAAAGGCAGGAGCCTGACATCGATTTGCTCTTGGCCATAGACTCCAATTTTCACAAACGGGACCTACAGTTTTTCAAGTTTATTGATTCTGATTTGCCGACCCGGTATTTGCACGTGCCAGGAGACTGGCGATGGAAGACGTGGCGATTTTTTGGTATCCGATGGCTCCAGAAAATCGTCAAGTTCTGGTGGAGAAAGCAATGGATCTTGAGTGAAGAACTGACGTGCCGAGTAGGCCTTGAGATTTTGAATTTCATTTACTGGCAAGATGTTCAACCTCTCCCTTTTCAGGAGCCAAAGGATTGCGCCATATGCCTCAGTCGTATAGTGACTGGTGTAAAATTGGACTGTGGACATTTTTTTCACGCGCAGTGTATTTACCGATGGAATAGGAGGCGTAGCACGTGCCCCATTTGCCGACAGGAATTTTAAGGATTTGATTCTAGACTTGAAAAAAAATGGGACGAGTTCCCGTAAAAAATGGGACGAGCTCCCCTAATTGGGAGCTCGTCCCATTTTTTACGACTCTAGTTATGCCAAGATTGAATTGTTTAGGTCTTGGATCTCGTGATACTCAAACGTACAGGTGCATGTTGCTCATATTCACATTGTCTTGGCTTTGAGAGAGTGTCCAAATTTTTCATCCAACAAAATTTGTAAGTTTTGAGGGCTCCAAAAATTCCAATGAGTGTACCAAGAAATTCTAAAGTTGGGAGCTCCAAGAAATTCTAAAGTTGGGAGCTCCATGAAATTCTAAAGTTGGGAGCTCCTAGAAATTCTAAAGTTGGGAGCTCCATGAAATTCTAAAGTTGGGAGCTCCATGAAATTCTAGAGTTGCGAGCTCCATGAAATTCTAGAGTTGAGAGCTCCATGAAATTCTAGAGTTGCGAGCTCCGAGAAATTCTAAACTTGCAAGTTGGAGGGCTTCAAGAAATTCTGACGAGTCTGAGATCATAAGCCTAAACGTCTAGCTTTAAACTACAACGTCAAAAAAAAAAAAAAAAAAAAAAAAAAAAAAAAAAAAAAAAAAAAAAAAAAAAAAATTTTTTTTTTTTTTTTTTTTTTTTTTTTTTTTTTTTTTTTTTTTTTTTTTTTTTTTTAACGAAGCTATTGACGTTTAAACTTGAGTAAGTATTATCTAACGTTGTGAGCTCCAAGAAATTCTAAAGTTGGGAGCTCCAAGAAATTCTAAAGTTGGGAGCTCCAAGAAATTCTAAAGTTGGGAGCTCCATGAAATTCTAAAGTTGGGAGCTCCATGAAATTCTAAAGTTGGGAGCTCCATGAAACTCTAGAGTTGCGAGCTCCGAGAAATTCTAAAGTTGCGAGCTCCGAGAAATTCTAAACTTGCAAGTTGGAGGGCTTCAAGAAACTCTGACGAGTCTGAGATCATAAGCCTAAACGTCTAGCTTTAAACTACAACGTAAAAAAAAAAAAAAAAAAAAAAAAAAAAAAAAAAAAAAAAAAAAAAAAAAAAAAAAAAAATTTTTTTTTTTTTTTTTTTTTTTTTTTTTTTTTTTTTTTTTTTAACGTAGCTATTGACGTTTGAACTTGAGTAAGTATTATCTAACGCTGTGAGCTCCAAGAAATTCTAAAGTTGGGAGCTCCAAGAAATTCTAAAGTTGGGAGCTCCAAGAAATTCTAAAGTTGGGAGCTCCATGAAATTCTAAAGTTGGGAGCTCCATGAAATTCTAAAGTTGGGAGCTCCATGAAATTCTAGAGTTGCGAGCTCCATGAAATTCTAGAGTTGAGAGCTCCGAGAAATTCTAAAGTTGCGAGCTCCGAGAAATTCTAAACTTGCAAGTTGGAGGGCTTCAAGAAATTCTGACGAGTCTGAGATCATAAGCCTAAACGTCTAGCTTTAAACTACAATGTCAAAAAAAAAAAAAAAAAAAAAAAAAAAAAAAAAAAAAAAAAAAAAAAAAAATTTTTTTTTTTTTTTTTTTTTTTTTTTTTTTTTTTTTTTTTTTTTTTTTTTTCATTGTCAATGACGTTTTAACAATAAAGCATTATTCTAAATTTGAGAGCTTCAAGAAATTTTTTGTTATGGTAGACAAGACAATCCTGCTCCGCGCTTGCCGTTAAATGGACAATTTTTAATCAAAGCATAAGATGGAGTGTCGCAATAAGGTGGGTCATTTGCTTTATGAATGTGACAAATTCCCTTCAAAGCCTCAGATGGACACTTTTCAGGCATTTTAAATGTCCTTCCTCTGAAGTTCATTACTAGATGAACAAATTTTCGAATAAATTGATCGTACGTGACATCTCCAACATCGTCATTAGGTTTGATTTCCACACAGTAATTGTCGTATCTTGCAATAAAGAGACATTCATTCCGTACCATGAGCTTGGATTTGAAGAACAGACGTAACCACCATACATGCATTGGTGGAAAAAAAACTCTTAGAAATTCCATCCATACACAAGTCGTAATGAGTTTGCACTCTTTTGTCAAAGTATTGAGAGGCTTAAATAAAATTTGATCGCCTGTTACAAGATAGTCTTGGATAAAGTTGTGAAATATAGGAATCACTTCATCTAAAAACATCTTTTCAAGATCTGAGACGTACCAATACAAATGTCCATCTCCTCCCACGGCACACGTCAACGGCGGCACTCTGGAATTGGCGTGCAGTTTGAAAAACATTGTAAGCAGATGCGACTATGAAAGAATTTGACTTGAGACAGAGTACATCAATAATGTGAATTGTGTGGACAAACCCTACATTATAAACCCTAATTTTAAAAAAAAAAAAAAAAAAAAAAAAAAAAATTTTTTTTTTTTTTTTTTTTTTTTTTTTTTTTTTTTTTTTTTTTTTTTTTTTTTTTTTTTTTTTTTTTTTACATTATTTGGAAGGATGAGACATTGTTCAATACAACTTTTTTTATTCATCTATTCAAAATGATTTACAGCATCAATGATATATTGGTTTAAAGTACATATTCAGGTAGCGTGAAATACCACCCACTACTGCAATCCAACGGTGACACTCTTCTCGACCACAAGACTCGCACATTCCGATGGGCGGCTCAGGCAAAGTATCCAGAGTCACAATCTTTATATCGTGGGCTGGATGATATTTCGGCCACCTGCTCAGGATGTCGCTCCATAATTTCCGTGTCGTGTCGTCTGGTAAGACGAGGGTCGTTGCGTTTAGGCTCGACAGTTTATCAAAGAGCTCCTGCTTCGGAATGGATCCGTCGCCCGACTTGCACACATAACCATTGGTGATTGTAAATCCATCCGAGCGCAAGCACAGGACTGCAAACGCATTTCTGTGTTGGTAACGGTAGTATTTGGGTGGTGGCTGAGCACGAGGCGTCTCCCTCCATCTCGAAGGATAGCGTTGGAAGGCAGACTGTCTAGAAAAATCCAATCTACGAGGTGTGCATGAGAACTTTGTCGGACGATGACGAGGCGTATAGAAATCTCTGGGACGCTTCCAGCCAGAGGGATCAGAGTTTGAATTTCTTGGACGCTCAGACATTCTTCGCCACGTGCCATGTTGGCTGGAATCGTGTATCCTCTCCGTAGACTTTGTCGAAATGGGTGGATCCACAGGAGTAGGAGTCATGGGTGGCGAGAATAGTGAAATAATTTCAGTGTCCTCTTCATTTTGGTCACGAGCATTGGCTTGCACTCGAGCCAATGTGGCTGTAAATTCACTATTGTCCTCATCAGTTGAAATGTATGGATGATTGCTGGCCATGATGCTATTCAGTCGTCCAATTTCCACAGGTCTTTGGGTTGTGATCAAGTCAAGCTAAGAGTTTTTTCAGACTTTATCTCCGGATGCTGGAGCAGCAACGAGTGATTTTCAACTGTGTGTGAGCGCCTTTTATACTCGCTGCTCAAAAATTTGAACCAATCACAAGCGACTTTTAAAGAGGCTGGTTCCAAGAAATTGGCAAGGTGTGACAGCTCCAAGAAATTTGCAAGTTTTGACAGCTCCAAAAAATTCTGATAAACTGAGATTCTCAAGACTCTACGCATGGTTTTAAATAGCAGCTAAAAAAAAAAAAAAAAAAAAAAAAAAAAAAAAAAAAAAAAAAAAAAAAAAAAATTTTTTTTTTTTTTTTTTTTTTTTTTTTTTTTTTTTTGAAGCTAAAAAAATTTTTTAAAGTTGTGTTTAGATTTTTCAAAGTCTATTTTCAAGGTCATCCAAGTGGCAAAAAAAATTCACTAGATCCACACTAGTGAGGGGATGATGGGGGGTACCATCATCCAACTTAAAACTAATTGTAAATCTAAAACTAATTCTAAACAACGCAAAATTTTCAAAGTCCATTTTCAAGGTCATCCAAACGGCAAAAAAAATTCACTAGATCCACACTAGTGAGGGGGATGAGGTACCATCATCCAACTTAAAACTAATCTAAATCTAAAACTAATCTAAATCTAAAACTAAAACTAAATCTAAAACTAAAACTAAATCTAAATCTAAATCTAAATCTAAAACTAAATCTAAACCTAAAACTAAATCTAAAACTAAATCTAAATCTAATCTAAATCTTAAACATTCTATCCATGGATAGGGTCATGATCAACACATAAGCTCCAAAAAAATATCTCATAGGGGGGTGCAAAACCCCTACGGAAACGCTACCTCGGTATTGCCAAAGCAACTCCGACCTGCAATATGTGCATCATAGCCGCCGTAGCGACTACGGGTTTTCTCGTTGGGCCGAAGCCCCTACGGGAACATGCTCTTCTCGATGACATCGTCGTGATGTCACCATCCTCCCTCTCTCCGCTGGACCGCAGAGTCTCCCTCTCTAATGAAACATTAGAGTTTTTAATTCAGCTATTTCTCTCGATTTTTTTAATTCAGCTATTTCTCTCGATTTTTTTTAATTCAGCTATTTCTCTCGATTTACTCCAATTTCTCTCGAATTCTTTAAGGCAACGCTTCTTCTGTCATCTCATGGCTGGAACATTCCATCGGGTCGTCTCCACCTGAAAAAAAAATACTTACCTGCTGGTCTGGACCTGAAAAAAATAAGCTCTCCTCATAGCTGCCGAAGCCACTACGGAAACGCTACCTCGGTATTGCCAAAGCAACTCCGACCTGCAATATGTGCATCATAGCCGCCGTAGCGACTACGGGTTCTCTCGTTGGGCCGAAACCCCTACGGGAACGCTACCTCGGTATTGCTAATGCAACTCCGACCTGCAATATGTGCATCATAGCCGCCGTAGCGACTACGGGTTTTCTCGTTGGGCCGAAGCCCCTACGGGAACATGCTCTTCTCGATGACATCGTCGTGATGTCACCATCCTCCCTCTCTCCGCTGGACCGCAGAGTCTCCCTCTCTAATGAAACATTAGAGTTTTTAATTCAGCTATTTCTCTCGATTTTTTTTAATTCAGCTATTTCTCTCGATTTTTTTTTAATTCAGCTATTTCTCTCGATTTACTCCAATTTCTCTCGATTTTTTTTAATTCAGCTATTTCTCTCGATTATCTCCAATTTCTCTCGAATTCTTTAAGGCAACGCTTCTTCTGTCATCTCATGGCTGGAACATTCCATCGGGTCCGGACCTGAAAAAAAAGCTAATCTCGTTACGACAGACGTCCACAGCTGAATAGGATTGTTTCATCCGAAAACTCAATTTGCGCAGCAAGCAAAGAGACATGCAAAGAGAAAGACATTATCCGCTTCCAGTTGGCCAGGCTAGTCGCAGATAATGTTGAAAAGGAGCACACACATGCAAAAGGTATAAGATAGAGAGTAGCAGCGGCAGCGGTCCCTGCGCACAATCCTATTCAGCTGTAGATTCATCCATCGTAACGAGATGACTGTAGAGGCTCTCCAGGGCTGGTGACTGCTTGCCAATACAGTGAAGATCCCAGATCTCACCAGCGCTTTTAAAGCCCAATCTCAAAAAAAAAAAAAAAAAAAAAAAAAAAAAAAAAATTTTTTTTTTTTTTTTTTTTTTTTTTTTTTTTTTTTTTTTTTGAGATTGGGCTTTAACTAGCCAGCGAGTACCCAGTCTCTTCACTCCTCATTCAGGATTTGAAAGTTCAAGAAGTATTTTGTCATCAATATCATTATTCAAAAGTTCTTCCTCGAGTCAAGACGTGTCTTCAATTGCTCCTGGTCGACGGCAAAGGCTGCAGATCGTTCCGGCAAATATCAGAGAGAGCTTCGGCAAGGCAGACGGCAATCGTCGGCCAGTCGTTCATCTAGTTCAGACTTGTAAATTTTTCAGGCATATCTTCTCAAGGTGGAGTCGCGGCTGCGACTGATTTCCAACGCTGAAGGAGCTCCTTTTAAACCCAATTTTGAAAAGTTTGAACCAATCAGAAGCGACTTTAGATTATATAAGAGATTGATAGTCAATCTATAATTTGAATGCTCCCGGGTCCATCGGACCCCCATGGGACATTATTTAAAATTCAAGCAAAGTATATCGTGTGGGGTATCAATAGATTTGTCTCGATGAGCTGAAAATTTTGCTGGCCCCCGGGGTCGGATGGACCCCCCATGGTACAATTTGAAAAATTCAAGCAAAGTATATCGTGTGGGGTATCAATAGATTCGTCTCGATGAGAAAAATATTTTGGTAGCACCCGGGGTTGGATGGACCCCCCATGGTACAATTTGAAAAATTCAAGCAAAGTATATCATGTGAGGTATCAATAGATTCGTCTCGACGAGTAAAAAATTTTGGTAGCACCCGGGTCCATCAGACCCCCCATGGATAAGAGTTGGAAAAAATTTTCTCAAAGCATATCATGTGGGGTATCAATAGATTCGTCTCGACGAAAAAAATATTTTGAGGGCCATGAGACCCCCCATGGAGCAGACTTGGGAAAAAATTTTCTCAAAGCATATCATGTGGGGTATCAATAAATTCGTCTCGATGAGAAAAATATTTTGGTAGCACCCGGGTCCATGAGACCCCCCATGGAGCAGAGTTGCAAAAAACAGTTTCGCAAAGTATATCATGTAGGGTATCATGTGGGGTATCAATAGATTCGTCTCGACGAGAAAAATATTTTGAGGGCCATGAGACCCCCCCTGGAGCAGAGTTGGGAAAAAATTTTCGCAAAGCATATCATGTGGGGTATCTATAGATTCGTCTCGACGAGTAAAAAATTTTGGTAGCACCCGGGTCCATCAGACCCCCCATGGATCAGAGTTGGAAAAAATTTTCGAAAAGTATATCATGTGGGGTATCAATAGATTCGTCTCGACGAAAAAAATATTTTGAGGGCCATGAGACCCCCCCTGGAGCACAGTTGGGAAAAAATTTTCGCAAAGCATATCATGTGGGGTATCAATAGATTCGTCTCGACGAGTAAAATATTTTGGTAGCACCCGGGTCCATCAGACCCCCCATGGAGCAGAGTTGGAAGAAACAGTTTCGCAAAGTATATCATGTAGGGTATCATGTGGGGTATCAATAGATTCGTCTCGACGAAAGAAATATTTTGAGGGCCATGAGACCCCCCATGGAGCAGAGTGGGGAAAAAATTTTCGCAAAGCATATCGTGTGGGGTATCTATAGATTCGTCTCGACGAGTAAAAAATTTTGGTAGCACCCGGGTCCATCAGACCCCCCATGGAGCAGAGTTGGAAAAACGTTTTTGTAAAGTATATCATGTAGGGTATCATGTGAGGTATCAAAAAATTTGTCTCGACGAGTAAAATATTTTGGTAGCACCCGGGTCCACGAGACCCCCCATGGAGCAGAGTTGGAAAAACATTTTCGCAAAGTAAATCATGTAGGGTATCATGTGAGGTATCAAACAATTTGTCTCGACGAGTAAAATATTTTGGTAGCACCCGGGTCCACGAGACCCCCATGGAGCAGAGTTGGATTTTACGCAAAGACTTTCCAACGAAATATATCGAGTGAGGTATCAAACAATCGATGAGTCTGCCTAGAATAACCTGGAGGAACCCCTCAGGGATTCACTCTACGATGACCCACTTCCAAAGGTTGCATTGGAAACGTGTCTGCCTCCTCCTGTCACAGGGGGTCCACTGAAAAAAGGTCTTTAACAAGGCGTCAATGGCGGGAGCCGTCAAACCAGACCCCAGATTCGGTTTGACGGCTCTCCACGGCTCTGCGCCTACTCGACACGCAGTCACTCGAAAAAATAGCTGAGCACCGTGACCCTTGCAAAATAAAATTGGAAACGCAAAACGACACAATAAATAGTCTCAAGCCTCGATTCTCACTGCTCTTTTGTCGTGACACCATGATTGGAAACGTTCTCACTGCCCTCTCGTGAAGCAGTCCATTGTGTATGTGAAATGGTCCCCAGAAAGCCCTGTCCAATGCATTTTCAAGGGGTCTGCACCCAAACGCCCAATGTTGGCGTTGTGTGTATTTTAAAAAAATGGGACGAGTCCCCAATGAGGGGGACTCGTCCCATTTTTTTAAAAAAAAAATGGCTTTTGACACAGAGTTAGATTTCGTGTCGGCAAAGGGGACATGTCCTGTGTGGACGCGTGCGCAACCAATTGTCCAGACACTGTGCGTGAAACACGTGCTGGCAACGAGTTGGATGAGGCATTTCCAACATTTCCTCCAAACAAATCGGGCAAGGCTCGGGTGGGGCGTAATACCAGCTTTCAAAAGGTAACGAGAACAGACAATTTCGAATTTCGCTGGCTAAGCGAATCCGCAAATCGTCTGTCAAGTTGTAGCCTTTCCTAAACCAGTCACACACAATATTCGACAACCATCTCATGCCGAAGCTATCAAAGCTCCGGTAAGCTGGGCTCAAGTGACTGACATTATTCTCGAAACGCAACTCTCGATCGAGAAATTGCTTAAAAGCACCCCTCACCTGCCTCACATCGGAATAGCCTTCCGGGTCGAGGAATCGAAGCACTGGATGCGCCTCGTCCCCCAATTCCACGACCTCTGGCTCTCCCATCAACAACACCTCCCGAGGAAAAGCATAGCATGGAAACACCTCATCGGGGGATTTGAGAACGAGATTTCTTACAATAAAAAGATTTGCCATTTTGAATCGACTCTATGTCAAAAAATATAACGGCTCCTCGGCGTGCAAGCCCTTTTTATAGACACACAGAGGGCGCTCCAGTCGTCCTGAAATGTTTTAGAAAATGCCACGTGACCTGAAAAGAATCACACGATGCATTTCCAGAAAGTCACGTGATGAGATCCACCTCACAGGATGCGTTTCCAAGAAATCGAGCGACAAAACACATCCGCCAGATGCACTTTTAGAAAATCACCGGATGCATTTCCAGGAAGTCGAGCGACACATCACATCCGCCAGATGCACTTTTAGAATATCACCGGATGTAATTCCAAGAAGTCGAGCGACAAAACACTTTCGCCAGATGCACTTTTAGAATATCACCGGATGTAATTCCAAGAAGTCGAGCGACAAAACACTTTCACCAGATGCACTTTTAGGATATCACGTGACAGGACATGGGAATTGTGATTGAAAGGTCAATGACCCAAGGTCATTAGAATGTTTGGATGATGCATGGAGAGATTGTCTCGAGACTCGAAGCTCGGGGGCTCAGCTGAAAAAAAAATTTTTTAAACCGGAAGTGGGCGTGGCCAAATGACAACTCAAAACTTGCATTTCGAAAATTTCAAATTTTGTCTCGACCCAAATTTTGCTGGACCCAAATCTGAGGCCGAGTGAAAAAAAATTTTTTATAAACCGGAAGTGGTGAAAAGATAAGTGTCTCAAGGCAAGGGTTTTCCAAAAAATGTCACGCGATTCCAAAGCCCATTTTCACCAAAAACCCGCATCCCAATACACGTCAAACCTATCCATTGTGTGACGCATCCAAAGCAATGCGTCCATTGGTCTACAGTCCAATCCATCCATTGGCATGTGACGCTCGATGGCCATCCCATTCAGTCTCGAGAAAATTTTTGCTCAACCCAAAATCTCCGGACGAGTGAAAAAAAAAAAAAAAAAAAAAAAAAAAAAAAAAAAAAAAAAAAAATTAACCGGAAGTGGGCGTGGCCAACAACTCAAAACTTGCATTTCGAAAATTTGAAATTTGTCTCGATCCAAATTTTGCTAGACCCCAGTCTGTGGCCTCGAGAAAATTTTTGCTCAACCCAAAATCTCCGGACGAGTGAAAAAAATTTTTTTTCAATTTTGTAGTTATAAAAAATATTCTAATTTTTAATTGAATAAAAAAATTCTTATTTGTAATTAAAAAATGCTCATACAGCAAACCTACCTAAATGCAAAGTGATTTGCAAAGTGAAAATTTTCATTTTTCTCATAATACACACCTTCAAAAACCCACAAAGCGTGGGAACCATCGTTTTAAACGATGAAATATAATAGATGGAAAAAATCCAACCCAAAAATCTGCTCTAGGATGTCAGATCCAAGTGCTATGGATTTCAGAACCCCCCCCCTCCATGGATGACACTGCACCTGTCCCGTGTCTCAAAAAAAAAAAAAAAAAAAAAAAAAAAAAAAAAAAAAAAAAAATTTTTTTTTTTTTTTTTTTTTTTTTTTTTTTTTTTTTTTTTTTTTTTTTTTTTTTTTTGAATTGTGGTATATCTAAGAGAGCGTCTTGATAATTTTCCATTCGAGTGAAAGCGTTTCAGCCGATTCCATTGCTCCATCACTGAGAAGCATTTGACTATTCTGATTCGTATTGGGTACATTTTGGACACCTCGTCAACATCAGTTTGAATTCAGATTTGAGATTGAAATTGTACTGGGGGTACCGATATTGGGACAAGCAAATCATCACCTGTCCACATTGCGTAAAAAAGGTTAAAAAGTTGTTATTTAAAGAGTATCGGGAGACTCATTGCCGTTCCGAACATGGTTTAAATGAAGAAACTGAATGCATTTTTTGCGGAAAATATACATTTTCAAATTCGACTCAAGACGACTTTCACAGAAAAGAATGCTTTGAATCGTTCAAAAAGAGGAATAGAAAAAGACAAAAAAAACGCTTCATCCACTCTGACAACGCCACTGCTGGAACCAGTGCTGCCTCTGCAATCGATTCTGTCGAAATCTCCACAGCCTCTGCAATCGATTCTGCCGCTCCCGATTTATGTGAATGTAAATCTTTTGACCCTTCATTATTACGTCGTAAACTTAAACATAGAGTCCTCGACACAGATTTACAAGAAGTTGGATTTTACGACAACTACCCCGGCGACTTTCGAGCATTGACCAACACGGGTTCCCTTTACCCGTTCAACGACGAAAGCAATTTGGGACGCGAGGCCGCGGCCCTGTTTCGAATGTATTTTTCCAAAGCGTGGACACTTTATCACGTGTTTATTCGATCCTACGCCTTTGCCAGTTTCAAACAAAAAATGTCCGTGTTTGACGAGGGTCAACTGGTGGTGTCGTCCTTTTGGTGCTTGTGCGATGGTTGCAAGATTGACATACGAAATACCATAAATCCTAATAAACTGCATCGCCACTTGATTGTGGCTGTTCAAGATCGAGCTGCCTACCTGAAGGTTTGGAGGTCGATTAAACAATCTCGTGCCAACGAGCGCTATTGCAAAGGACATAAAAAAATTGTTTCGCCCATGCATTTGGCCAATGCCATTCATTATGTATCGAGCGAAAAATCCCAATGCTCCGGATCCAAGAAGCCGGGCGACGGGCGACGCGGACATTTTTACATCAATCGCCCGTTACACGAGCATTCCGTCATGAACATGGCCAGTCTCTTCCGCCACGGCGTGATGACATGGCTAAAAGGAAAACTTCGCGATAAACTCGTACTGGATTGGAAGTGTGAAAAGTTTGGTTCAAATTACAAAACGTATCGCGTGAAAGTGTCTGAGATTATGACGCTTCCAAACTGTTGCATTCAATTGCGATGGGATTGGGCGCCTCATCCAGACGGAGATTACGGAGCGTATTGGTTCGAGAACGACGTAATGCGCGTCCAGCCCACGGGAGGTGAACCTACATTTTCGAATCACGCACAAGCCATGATGTTTCAGATTCAAAAGGGAAATTCCTTGCGCCAACGCATGGCAAATGCTTATTACACGTTGAGTAAACCACAAGCCCGTCAGATGAGTGTCGTGGAATACATGAGGGAGAAGCAAAGAGTGGAGATGGAACGAATCAATGCAGAAAACGTATCGGAAAAAAATGTATTGAAACGACGGATTGACCAGCTGCAGACGGAAATTGAAACACTTTTGCGAAAAATTGCCACTCAGGCTGAAGAAGTGGCAAATTTGAGAAGACAAGTCGCGTCAACAGTACACGTCACTGTCAATGTAGCTGCTGGTTCAACACCATCACCCTAGTACTACCAAAAAAAAAAAAAAAAAAAAAAAAAAAAAAAAAAAAAAAAAAAAAAAAAAAAAAAAAAAAAAAAAAAAAATTTTTTTTTTTTTTTTTTTTTTTTTTTTTTTTTTTTTTTTTTTTTTTTTTTTTGAGACACGGGACAGGTGCAGTGTCATCCATGGAGGGGGGGTTCTGAAATCCATAGCACTTGGATCTGACATCCTAGAGCAGATTTTTGGGTTGGATTTTTTCCATCTATTATATTTCATCGTTTAAAACGATGGTTCCCACGCTTTGTGGGTTTTTGAAGGTGTGTATTATGAGAAAAATGAAAATTTTCACTTTGCAAATCACTTTGCATTTAGGTAGGTTTGCTGTTTGAGCATTTTTTAATTACAAATAAGAATTTTTTTATTCAATTAAAAATTAGAATATTTTTTATAACTACAAAATTGAAAAAAAATTTTTTTCACTCGTCCGGAGATTTTGGGTTGAGCAAAAATTTTCTCGAGGCCACAGACTGGGGTCTAGCAAAATTTGGATCGAGACAAATTTCAAATTTTCGAAATGCAAGTTTTGAGTTGTTGGCCACGCCCACTTCCGGTTAATTTTTTTTTTTTTTTTTTTTTTTTTTTTTTTTTTTTTTCACTCGTCCGGAGATTTTGGGTTGAGCAAAAATTTTCTCGAGACTGAATGGGATGGCCATCGAGCGTCACATGCCAATGGATGGATTGGACTGTAGACCAATGGACGCATTGCTTTGGATGCGTCACACAATGGATAGGTTTGACGTGTATTGGGATGCGGGTTTTTGGTGAAAATGGGCTTTGGAATCGCGTGACATTTTTTGGAAAACCCTTGCCTTGAGACACTTATCTTTTCACCACTTCCGGTTTATAAAAAATTTTTTTTCACTCGGCCTCAGATTTGGGTCCAGCAAAATTTGGGTCGAGACAAAATTTGAAATTTTCGAAATGCAAGTTTTGAGTTGTCATTTGGCCACGCCCACTTCCGGTTTAAAAAATTTTTTTTTCAGCTGAGCCCCCGAGCTTCGAGTCTCGAGACAATCTCTCCATGCATCATCCAAACATTCTAATGACCTTGGGTCATTGACCTTTCAATCACAATTCCCATGTCCTGTCACGTGATATCCTAAAAGTGCATCTGGTGAAAGTGTTTTGTCGCTCGACTTCTTGGAATTACATCCGGTGACCTTCTAAAAGTGCATCTGGCGGATGTGATGTGTCGCTCGACTTCTTGGAATTACATCCGGTGATATTCTAAAAGTGCATCTGGCGGATGTGATGTGTCGCTCGACTTCCTGGAAATACATCCGGTGATATCCTAAAAGTGCATCTGGCGGATGTGTTTTGTCGCTCGATTTCTTGAAAGTGCATCCGGTGAGGTGAATCTCATCACGTGACTTTCTGGAAATGCATCGTCTTTTCAGGTCACGTGGCATTTTCTAAAACATTTCAGGACGACTGGAGCGCCCTCTGTGTGTCTATAAAAAGGGCTTGCACGCCGAGGAGCCGTTATATTTTTTGACATAGAGTCGATTCAAAATGGCAAATCTTTTTATTGTAAGAAATCTCGTTCTCAAATCCCCCGATGAGGTGTTTCCATGCTATGCTTTTCCTCGGGAGGTGTTGTTGATGGGAGAGCCAGAGGTCGTGGAATTGGGGGACGAGGCGCATCCAGTGCTTCGATTCCTCGACCCGGAAGGCTATTCCGATGTGAGGCAGGTGAGGGGTGCTTTTAAGCAATTTCTCGATCGAGAGTTGCGTTTCGAGAATAATGTCAGTCACTTGAGCCCAGCTTACCGGAGCTTTGATAGCTTCGGCATGAGATGGTTGTCGAATATTGTGTGTGACTGGTTTAGGAAAGGCTACAACTTGACAGACGATTTGCGGATTCGCTTAGCCAGCGAAATTCGAAATTGTCTGTTCTCGTTACCTTTTGAAAGCTGGTATTACGCCCCACCTGAGCCTTGCCCCATTTGTTTGGAGGAAATGTTGGAAATGCCTCATCCAACTCGTTGCCAGCACGTGTTTCACGCACAGTGTCTGGACAATTGGTTGCGCACGCGTCCACACAGGACATGTCCCCTTTGCCGACACGAAATCTAACTCTGTGTCAAAAGCCATTTTTTTTTAAAAAAATGGGACGAGTCCCCCTCATTGGGGACTCGTCCCATTTTTTTAAAATACACACAACGCCAACATTGGGCGTTTGGGTGCAGACCCCTTGAAAATGCATTGGACAGGGCTTTCTGGGGACCATTTCACATACACAATGGACTGCTTCACGAGAGGGCAGTGAGAACGTTTCCAATCATGGTGTCACGACAAAAGAGCAGTGAGAATCGAGGCTTGAGACTATTTATTGTGTCGTTTTGCGTTTCCAATTTTATTTTGCAAGGGTCACGGTGCTCAGCTATTTTTTCGAGTGACTGTACAGCTGCTATAAAGACACAACTTCAATGAAATTTTACTTGAACAAACTGCTCTCTAGAGGGCGTGGATATAGAGTAGAGCTAGTTACCAGTGATGTCAAAGTTTACCGTGACTTCCGTTTGGTGAAGTGATTGATCTTTCTACCGTCTTTTTCTATGACCAATACTCTCATGGCAAATAGCACGTTTAGATTTCTTGAAACTTGCTGCAGAATTTAATTCTTGTAAGCAAAAACCAATTTGTTTTACATCGTCACATTTCTATATAAATGTTTCCTTACTGATACACTCGCTTACTTTGATCAAAGTATTTTGACAAATAAACAAAGTATTTTGATAAACGCCAACAGATCTTCAAGGCGCATGCCTGAGTGTTATTCTGGAGTCAGGGTCTGACGAAACTAATCACTCTCTCGCAAGCTGGTCTCGAGTAAGTTTTTGTAAAATTATTTCTTTTAATTATGGGATTAATGGGGTATTATAATTTCAGTGTTTTTATTTCTTCAGATCACATATTTTTACTACATATCTCAGTGTAGTAGTGCAATGTTCGTTGAAAAATTTTACGAAGCCCCGGCTACTAGATTGGGGCTGTCATGGACAAATTATTAATACTGTTATTATCTTGCGTTATTCATAAATGATTTTTTTTTAAATTAACGATCTAATCTTCTAATAACTTATGTTTTGAATATAACATTTTTAAAACATTACACAAATCTCCGTGTCGAAAGAAAGCCTGCATATGCAGTCATCTTTCGTTTAATAAACACTGCAGCATTTATTATTCTAACACAAGCAAGAATTCCTAGTCGAGATCAGCGCCAAAAAGTCGCTTTTAGTTTGACGTTCAAGTAATATTTGATAGAATATAAATGGATAAAACTTGTATGTCGAATTTTGTGTGCTATGTGTTATAATCAATTTTACTAGTAATTAAAAATTTTCTTAGATGTAATCAATAGTTATTTTCTATTTTAGTAAATTTTAAAATAATTTTTTAAGTTACAACACAGCTAAATATAATGGGGAAAAGTGTTATTTCTATTCTTAAAAAAAAAAACTTAGTTTGTGAGCTTTCGAAAATAAATTTTTTAATTTCAAAAATTATATTTCTAGCAAACTTAAATATTAAACTTAGTTTGCCAACGGATAATCAAAAGTTATTATTAAGTTTTTTTGAGGAGAAAAAATCTATTTGACTCAAAATTAATATTACATTATCGATGCATAAAAAGGAGTAATTTTAACTTAAAAAAGCTTTCATTTTGATTTTTGTTAATGTTTGGCGATGTTTATATTTCAGACTAAAGAGGACTCTTTAAAAATTGCCTGTTACAACCAATTTACTCTTGTAAGTAGCTCTTCTATTTATTTAGATTGGGGAATATTTCTGTGCTGTGATCTGTCACGTCAACTACCATCGCCAAAGTGCCAAATTTTAGATTTGCAAATTTAAAAAAAAAAAAAAAAACACCTAAATGTTTGCCTGGGGGTATCTACAGTTTATACTTTTTGAGTTAGTCTTTTTCTTTAATGGTTTTTTTGTTTTGTTTTTGTTTCTCGTGGGCCGCTGCCCGGAAGTTGCCAAGACTTGGTGGTTATTCTGCCACAGATCATGATATGGAAATCTCTCCTTAGATTGCTCATTACTTTTATTGATTATGTAAAGGAGACACTTTTGTCTTTCTGTAGTTAGGTTTTACTATTTGTTGTAATAATCTGCTTCTGTTAAATCTATAAATTGAAATTTTATATAAAAAGTCACTTCATTTAACTTCTTTATGCGATCATAACAACTAATAGGCAATTTCACTGTAAAGTCAACCAGATGACCAAAATTTTAAACTGATTAGTTAGAAATTATAACTTTTAACTTATTAATATCAGTTTTCACTAAGCTATAGGCTGTTCAATGAATGGATACATCATTTTAAATTTTTAGTCACCACAAATAAATCTAAGTGCAATTTTTGTTTTTAAATCACATTAATAATAGAAAATTAAATAATAATTAAGGTAAACTGTATTAAAACAGGTTATTTTGTACAAATGTGCAGAAACTTTTCACAAATTGAGTTACAAAAAAATTCCCAAGATGCACTTTTGATATTTTATTCTCTACATCTAAATACATAATTAATTGTACTGTACCACTATTATTTAACATAATAAAATTACTTTTTCAGTTTAAAGCAAGATCAATACAAGACTATACAAGTTTCGCTTTTGTAGACTTATTTTGATTTTGAAAATAATAAATATCTTTATTGTAAATTTACAACTATTTTTATGACTGACACTATTTACGATCGGCACCACTGCTTTCCTTTTCCTTACATTGGTTTTCATCTCATATTTTTTTAATGAAGTGAAATGTGAATGAAACTTATATGGCTAAATATTCTTTTAGGTTGATTTTGGACTATTGTATTTCACCTCAGTAGCCCTGTAACAAAATTTTTCTGAGCTATCTGCGACTGAACTCTTCAGCACTAATATTTTCTGCAAGATATTTTTAATAATAACATGCATATATATTACTAATTTGAAATAACAAAAGCTCTGTGTTTATAAAAAAAACATAATATATACATATATATATATTAATTGAACATGTAATAGTTCTTTATTCTAATATTATGGGTGATATTCTTGAATTTTATTGAGAGATAATCGCACTCATTATTTCCTTCTTCGCTTTTTGTAAATAATCATCACAATAAAGAAAATAATTTAAAGCCATGAAATCCATTGTAGCAATTGCCGAAAGAAAGAATCATGTAAATCGAACACCTCAAATGCCAGTTTCGCTTCAAGATTAGGTTGTTGTAATTAATAATATCGTATTAAAATGTCGGATTAAAAACTAAGGAAAAATCAATAGAAATATCTGTCGAAAATTCGACACAATTATTACCTTAAAGAGTAAATACTCAAATGCACGATTGGAATTTTCCATATTGCTTAAAATGTATTGGGATATTTTAAAAACATGAAAATCAATATTCCTGAATGCCGAAAATACCATCGAAATATTACACAGATTTATGATACTATTGGCGTAAATTGAGCGTGTCAAAAAGTGATTATTGAAATGCATGATTCAAATATTACGTGTAAATTTCTGCAGAAAAGAAATTTTTTTGCTTTTCCAAAGAAAAATCTTTCTGCAAGAATTTTGTAACACTCTGCGACAATGTCGCCGTGTCGCTGCGATTCTGCCACGGGGCTCGGTAGCCTTATAAAATCTGCATAAATATATAATCTGCTTAACTATGTAACTGTTCATAGTTATTTATATTATGATTTTAAAATTGATTAATTCATTAATTTTAAAATTGATTAATTAATTAATTTTAAAATTGATTAATTAATTAATTTTAAAATTGATTAATTAATTTTTTTAAAATTTATTTTGAGGTAAGCGACTCAGTTTCAATTTTTTGAGAAACAGCCTCATTTAGAAATTTTTTAATCAATCATTTCACTTAGAAGAGCTTGAAAAGTGTACATATTTAGAGCAAAATTTTTTTTTTCATCTCCGGAATGCTTAGTAGTTATTTATTTTTTCATACATATATATATATAAACTGCTGTTTGTAGAAAATGCAACACCATGAAAGAATCATCAGAATCAAATGAAATTTAATGCAGAAACGACTTGTACTGATACAAATAAATGATGAAATTTTCAAAACAAAAGAAACAAATTAAGCGTCCGAAATCAGTATTTGGTGCAGCCACCACGCGCTGCAATAAGTGCTGCTATACGACCTGGCATGGAGTCAAACAGATGTTGAATATCTGCTTGAGGAAGAGAATTCCATATCGCTTGTATGCGCAACCAAAGTTCGTCTTTGGAAACTGCAGGACGCGGATCACGAGTGAGACGCCGACCAACCATATCCCACACGTGCTCAATAGGCGACATATCCGGCGAATAAGCAGGCCAAGGAAGAAGTTGCATGCGTTGTGCTGAACAGAAGTCTCTAACAGTCCGCTCAACATGTGGGCGTGCATTATCCTGCTGAAAGATAGCTCCAGGGATGCCTTGAAGGAAAGGAACGACTTCGGGCTGTAGCACTTCACGGACGTATCTGTTGCTATTGAGATTACCCTCAATTCGTATCAAATTGGATCGTCCATGATACGAAATCGCACCCCAGACCATAACTCCGGGTGTTCGACCACTATGTCGTTCAATAATACACTCAGGAAGGCAGCGTTGACCGGCATAACGTCTAACACGAACACGGCCATCATGGGTCCACAAATTGAAGCGTGATTCATCTGAAAAGACAACTTGGTGCCAATCAGCTCGCCAGTCTCTGTGCTCAAGAGCCCACTGCCGACGCAGCCGTCGATGATCCGCCGTGAGGGGAATCCTGTGTAATGGCACCCTTGCACGCAATCCACGGCGCAGCAGACGACGAATTGACGAAGCCGACAATTGTACACCTGTAGCAGTAGACCAATGTGCTGCCAGCTGCCTGGAGGAAGCTGTGCGATCATTCACCGCCATGCGCAGCAGGTGTCGATCATCGCGCTCTGACGTCACCTTCTGTCGTCCAGTGCCTGTTTTTCGAGTTGTTCGGTGCTCGTCGGTCCAAACTCGCATCACTGTGGAACTGTTCCGCTGCATACGAGCTGCTATAGCGCGATAGGAAAATCCTCCTTCTCGAAGGCCGATTATCCTCCCTCGTTCAAACTCCGTAAGTTGCTTGAATTTCTTATTCTTCCGTCGTGGAGGCATACTCAGGTCTCACTAAACGTTTGCCACTAACAAATAATCATAGACTATTTTCAACGTCCCGCTACAGCACTTTATTTATACGCTTTCAGCATCAATTCAGAGGGCGCTGCGCGCGCCACGCACGCGCGATGGCTCTGAAACTTTATTAATTTGCATAATATCCTATAATTGACATTTGCTGCGAATTTCATTTGATTCTGATGATTCCTTCATGGTGTTGCATTTTCTACAAACAGCAGTTTATATATATATAATTTTTTGGGTGGTCGACAACGCGACTTGGTCCTGTATTCAAAAACACTTGAGGTTAAGTACATGTTTATACTAAGGTTAGCAGTAATAATTGCTAAAGGGTTGCTATATACATTCAGATGTAAAGTACCAAACCTTGCTCATACAAACAAAGGTGTTGTTAAGGCTTACAGCACTGGGGAAAAACTTTTTGTACCTCCTGACATAATAATAAGTATGAATGATATAATGTTAGACTTAAGGTATTTTTTGGGATTGTTATAAGTTAAAATTCTGTAAAACTGATTTCATAAATTAAATTTTACATTAAATAAGATTTCACAGCTTTAAACCAATGTAACTGGACAACGTAAGAACATTAATCTGATTTGGCTTAAGTTTGAACAGTGTACATTACTAATGCATGTATTTTTTATAACACTTTTAAGATGTTTGTTTTCGATTTAAGGATAAGTGTTTGCTGTTTCTTATTGTCTTGCCAATTTGCAAAAAATTATTTAAAAAGTTATAAGCTTACATGCAAAGCCAACTACAATAATAATACACGTCCTATTAAATTCTTAGGTAAATAGGATAAACTATTGGGTCCTAATTAGGAACTGAAACTAGGGGGTGGGGTATTTAAAAGAGAGGAAATAAATTATTCTCGAATTCATTTTTAATTACTTTAATGTATTTAGCACTTTTTTAAGGCCATAACTGGGGATTGTCTTTCTAATCCCCCGCTTGATACGCCACTAAATACAAGTAAAACGTATTGTGATTAATATTGTCTGCATTGATACATCAAATCAAATAGATTGTAAAAACTATGAAATGATTAATTTTAGGTAGGTGATAAATATAGCAATAAAATTATTCTACCCGATCATTTTTTTTTCGTAGAAAAAATTGTTGTGAATATAGTAAAAAAATAGTCTTTTTTTCTTTTAATGTACAGTAACACATTTTTTAATAGATTTTTTTATTTATTGTATTTAAAAATTGTGAACTTTTCTACATTTATTTTCCATTTTTTCCCTATGTTATATAGAAAAAATAGAAACATTTTTAGAGTTTCTTTTTTTTTAAATTTAATTTATTCCTGGATTTTTAAAATTATTAGATTTAAGGAAATGTTGCTTAAGTATGAGTTGTATTTACATTGATGTTAATATACTAATTTTAATTTTGCACAGTTAAAATTAGTGATTTTTTTTTTTTTTACTAACTTTTACAAGATAGAAAATGTTATAAGACACATTTATCCACCTATTCCAACAAGAGACGGAAGACAATTTAAATTTTAAGAAGCTCTTTAATGAAAAAATTGTTTATAGTAGTGAGATAAATATTAAAGTAACTTTCAGTTTTTAAAATTATGTTAATTTATATTAAACCTAAAGAATTTACATCTGATACCAAATATTTTAGATCTGACACCAAAGTAAAAAATTTCATACTAATTATACATCATATTTTACGAGTAAAGAATTGCATTGAATTCTTTATTCAAATGTCAACATCAAAATTCAGACAAGTTTACTGTTAAATTGCTAACAAATTCCCAGAGTTAAGACAATTTGTACATGAGTAATTATTTTTTCCTTTCATGTGATTTACGTCATACAATAACAATTTAATCTGTTTAATATAAATTATTAGTTTTTATTAAACAAATTGTTTTTTGATAGGTTATGACGTATTAAATATGTGATATAAAAATTTGATAATTTCAAACATTTATTATTTAAGAGAGAATTTTTAAGAGAAATTGATCTTTAATTTTTACGTCCTCGTCCAACATCATGGAATTGCCCTTTTGTTATAAATGACATTAAACTTAGCTTTCAGTTGTCAGAGAGCAATCATAACTTGTTTTGTTGTTAGAAAACTAGTTGAATTTGGAGCATTTCAGTTATATGGAAAGTGATCAAAATATCTATTGGTGATAGGTCCTATTTAGGTTAATAAATTCTGATTGTTGTGGTCAGCAAACTATTGAAACTTGTATTGTAGGTAAGCATGGTGTAACAGTAGAGATTTCAATATTCTAGCTAGTCAGAAAGTAGTGGAAATTTTTATCGCTAGTTACCATTGTTACAAACACGAAAGCAGGTTAATTTTGTTAATAATACTTCTAGTCACAGATTTCGCCAACATTCTCAGGGGTAAATAAAATATAAAAAAGATAGTTATTTTTATTGGTTATTAACTGTATTTTTATACTGTATTGAATTTTTATATTCTCTATAAAAATTTGCTAAAGTAAGATATATGAATTTTCTTAGATGAATATTAATTGAGACCCATAATTATCACTAAATTTTTAACAAAAATTTATAAAGCATATTAGAAGACATTACAGAACACCCAGAAAATTTGAATAAAAAATTAGGTTTATATTTTATCGATATTATAATAAAATAATAGCTTTACTCTTTGAAGGGCAGGATATTTTTTCAAAATAATGCACCAGAATTGTCAATATTTTTTATGATTAGCTCTAAGATATTTTGGCTCTAAGATATTATACATGAAAAAATATGCGTTATTGTTTAAAACCACAGCCTTTCAAATAGTTAACTGAAAGATTTTGATTTAATTTGTTTCTACCAAAAAGATTCTCTGCAAAAAGTATGAATTTGCCAGTTCATTTTTATTTTTATTTATTTTATTAAGTTTATTTATTTTTGTTAACTTTAATTTTATTTAAGAAAAATATATTCTTTTTTTGTGTTGATATTCTTGATTACATTTAAGGAGCATCAAATTCTTTTAGGTGCTTAAGGCCTCGGAAGTTTTTAATCCGGCCCTGTGAACTGCTATAAACATTGAAAATGGTTATTAAAAAAAGATATTTCTTTATTTGCAAATTTAGTTATTTTGATTTGAGAGGCCAGAAAAGAAATACTAAGGCAATTTTTTATTAAAACATGTCCTTAATTTCAGGCAGACATTTGAAATATTAGAAAGATATTTGTTTATTCATTAGATTTAAATATAATTAACATTTTAAAATAATTAATGGTTAAAAAAAAAAACTAACTCTGGGTACCCCTTTACTCTTCCACATAATCTTAGGGTTCTGCAGAACACCATTTGGGACTTGCTGCTATAGTCAGCCATCTAAATGGGTAATGAATCATAAATCTAGAACTTTTAATATTCTTCCTTTGTAATTTGCCAAAATTCTTTTATTAAAATAATCTCCCTGGTAGTTTTTCATTCAATGATTTTACTCTTTTATATATACATGTAAGTAATCTAATCTACATACTTTGAAACTTGGTATGTGGTCACAAGTTTTCATTTGGCTTTAGCATTACTATCAATGTTTCATGAAACATTTCCTATATAGGATATTTTCTACTTCTCTCTTTATACATTATTTTAAAAATGTTCATTCATATTCAAATATTTAAAATTAATATACAAGTGGAAGCTTTTTAACTGAGAGTGGTAAAGAATAGAGAAAATTACTTCATATGAATATTTTACATCAACTTTAAACAATTAAGACAGTACAAATAATGAAGATAGATAATGAAGATAGACATCGACCGTATTTTAGTACATTTCTGAACGCATTCCAAATTAGATATTAATATTATGGTAGTTAGTTCATATATAACGCAGTAATATAATCGCAAGCAATTTTATCGCGGTAATTTTAACTCCGACTAATCAGATGACTATACAGCAAGAGCAGCTTTTTAAAACAACACACTTGAAAAACGCGCAAAATTCTACATTGTGAATGCACACTTACTGTTCTGGTACCTACCATAGGTATGTATATTCTATGGCCAAGCTACCAAAGAGTGTGTAAAAATAAGGTTGGCAGTACTGGTTCTTTCGTCGCATGACTGGGGAATTCATCGATCCGCTAAATACATACGTTGTATTGTGTCATAGACAACATTTTTGAAACATTTTTAATGTAATCGTTGAATTTTCACTTCGTGCAATTTGTTTGCGAGTTTTACGGTTGTGAATGAAAAGAGAGTTTTACAGTTTGTGTTTCAAAACTTACAAATTTAGAGCTAAGTATTGGATATTTATTTATAAAGACTGCAGAAGTGCTTCGGGCTTCGAGAAAATCGGTGAAACGACGAGTAAAAATCCGTGTAGTGTAAACTGAAGTTAAAATTACTATACGTAAGCTTTATTATTTTTTACATATTTTATTACCTAATACAGGACTTGACAAATGTGAAGTGCCGTTTTATTATTCAATTACTAACATATTTTATTTAATTTCAACGTTATCAAATATTATTAGTTTGGGTGTTTATTATTAAGAAGGAAATTCAATATGTTTGAGCTGCTAAGGTGAAAATTTCATTTCTGTTTTAAACCGAAAGATTATTTTTTTCAGGAACAAAATGTCGGAGGTACCCGTAAAGAAAAAACACCAAAGTGGTTCAGAAAAACGTAAAAAGCGGCAAGAGCAACAAAATAAGCTTAGTGAACAATTGAAGAAGACACAAAACCTTTTCAAACTCGGATTTAGTCGCGAATCAAACGAAAAAATATATTAGGAAGTTAGAAGACGGTAGGGGTGGGGGCCCGAGACGAGCATTGCCTAGGGGCTGCGGCATGCATAAGCCGGCCCTGGCCATAGGAGTAAAAAGTATGTTAGTATGACTTTATTTTTAAATAGATTGAAAACTTTTAAGCTTGGAAACTATATGGAACTCAAAACTGCATTAAAATTAGTACTTAAAGTGAGGATCGAGAAAATTTTAAAATATTTTTTTGTCTATCTAAATGCGAAGAATATTATGTAAAGAGAAACTTTGTACAGTACAGAACCTCTTATCCAGAAATCAGAATACTGGAAATCCAGAAAACCTGCACAAAATTCGATACATTTACCCGCCATTTAAAAAAAAAATTTTTTTTCCTCAAAAGATTTCAGAATTCTTTCTTTTTTAAAAGATGTTTACCATCATTTTAGAAATAATCATTAGTTCCCCACACTGTCAAAAGAAGTAAGAGTTTTTTAAAATTATTCTACTTATATATATATTTTATTAGTTGAGTTTGACAATAAAAAAAAACTGCTTTTGTAGCGATTCAGAAAACCGGAAAAATCAGTTATTTGGAATAGCGATGGTCCCGATTGTTCTGCATAATTGGCTCTCTACTGTAATACATTCCCATACATCTGAGCAGTGAAGGAGATGCTCTAGTCATGGAACTGGTCTTCTTCCCAAATGGCATATTGACGTGTTGTGATCACTAATTAGCTTAAGAAATGTTTTCTTTTTTCTTGAAAGTCCAAAAAAAAAAGTACTAGCAAAAGAATTTTTTCCTTGTATATCTTTAAGATTGCAATAATATATGTACTTGCGATGTATTGTTAAAGTGTGTGCATATATAGTTCTAACACTGTCCTTGTAAGATTCTTGCATACACCACTCCTTCTTGGAATGATGCGACCTGAAAAAAACAATTTCTGTCTCATAATAGAAATTTAGATTAATTCTGTTCTTTGTCAAAACATACTTTGAAGAATTTGGTAACTGGGAAGAAAAAGTTTCAGAGAAGCTTTTACAAAGCATTTAAAAAAAAATGGTAAATCAGTCACTCTGTTTAAAAACAAAAAGATTAATTTAGTATTTTGTAATCCTTGGGGGATAAAATTTAGTTAAATCAATTTAAGGAATGAATAAATTTTTTGCTTTCTAAATTTGTTACGTTTATTATGGTATGCCAGAGTTAAAAAAAGTCTAAGGATGGCATATCTGTTATTATTTGAAACACATTAGCAATTCATGTTTAGGACTGGGTGATGTTAAGATTTTGGCATTGTAATGTGTAGTCTTTTAACGTTGCTGTATTTTAATACATTGTGATGTTTTATTTTAAAAAATGTTTTGCATTATATTCCACATAGTTTTTAATTCTTGCACTTTTTGATTGCGTGATTAAGGAATTATATTCTTGCAATTAACTCAATCCTCAGTTTCCTAACAAAAAAGTGGAAAAATGCTATAAGTTTGTCTAATTAACAATTTTTTTAAAAAAAATTGATGATTCATATCAATGACGTAACATGCAAATAAAAATAAAATTAAAAAAAAAAGCAGTACTACCTAGACCAAAAGGGAGCATGCTCTAGAAATTAACCTGCCTCAGACTATGTCTTCAAAGGAGTAATTAAAAATCTGAAATCAAAATTGAAACTCACATTAAGCCAGCATTTATAAAAATCTTTATAAACAGAACAATGAAAACTTTGCTGAGAAACATTGAAATCTAAAGAACATCTGACTCCATAAGGCTCGTGTAACTTCCGAATCATTGCCCCTCTCAGCGAAGATTTAGTACATTACTTTTAACATTTAAAAAAAAGGAGTGTGTTATAAAGTAAAACAAAGTAAATTGACTAAAAAAAATATTAGTAAGTTGCAATTTTTTATGCATTTATTAAATGGAAAAAACATGGAAAGATAACAATAATCACTGCAGCAATCATTGTTTACTTAGAATCAGAAGAAAATGTTCTTGTACTTAAGTTGCTTAGTTTGACAATGTAAATTCCATAAATGCAGCCTAGAAAAACAATTTTTTTCCCTAGTCGGTAATATAAGACCTACTTTCAACATTTAAATTTGAGGTTAAGAATGACGATCCAAATTAAATGTTAAAAATTTCATATCATTTGAATGAAGAAAGTTTTTTCCGTAACTCAATGGTTCAAATCTTTACTAAGATCTGAAATCTGTGTTTTGAAAACGCTGGTGCTTGTGATCATAAATGTCTGATCGGAAGATATGTTCTTCACACACACACTTGAAACCATCAATAGTGAGAACAATGTTCTTCATCATATGTGTAAACATAAATTTCTATAATGTTTCAGGAAATATCACGCACATCATGGATAGATCGTATTTTCCAATGTTTGCCCAGTCCTATTCATGTTTATTTTTATTTATTTATTTATTTATTTTTTTTATAAAATGTATATTTTTCATTTAATAGGTATATCAACATACAGATATGAGACATATACTAACACTGGAACAGAAAGCAGCAATAAATTATATTGTATTCATTTGGAAATTTGTTGACAAAAGACCCTCAAAAAAAGACTCTTGGTACCCATGTGATGTACAAATGAGATCAGCATTGATAAAATTACGTAAGATAATTTCTGCATCCAAGTTACCCAAACCGTTGATGCAATATGTTTTGTCCCCAATAAACGATTATGATATGTTGGAAAAACACGCCTTTGATTTTTATGGTGATTTTGAAGATCATCCGTCCGAGTATTTAGAAACTTTTATTCATGATCTAGAAAGAAAATATATCGAAAAGAAACTTAAGCAAAAGAAAAACAAAAAGTGAAAAGATTTATTTTCATTTCTAAAAAGGACATGTGTTAATGCATTTCTCACCTAATATAAAATCTATTCTTCATTATTTCTGTTACATAATATTCAAATTTTGTGTGTTTGGCTTCAGCATAAAATTTAACAGTGGTATAGATCATTACCATTCATTTTATTATGCAGAGGAACCAGTACCATAATATAATAGCATTTATATGAATGCAATTATGTAAATATACTGCACTTTTAACTCTCGTATTTTTATAAAGTGTACCATATTTCCATTTGTTAAGGACTTCAGATCTTTAGTATGCATGAATTTCTGTTTTCATTTCTATTCTGAAATTTAATATCTTTAAATGTAGAAATAGCGACAAGATTTGTGCACAGATCAAAATTTTAATATTATTAAGTGAAGTGTTTTAATCACATGGTGAAATCTTCATTTTAAAATTGTGTGATTAAAGTCTTATTTTTTTTCCTTCTGAAGAAGGTAGAAAAAGAAGATATTTGCTAACTGTAATATTGTGCAAGATTTTTTTTTTATTGAACGGTTTCTCTAGTCTTTATACTGCTACCCCTTTTAGAATAAAGTTTTATAATTAACTTTTAAGAGCAATTGTTGTAAAATGCTATTTTAGTTTTTATTCCAAATTCAACAAGAATGTATGTAATGAACCAATTTGCCTACTACTGAAATATATTGCCCTAAAAACTTGCATGAAAGTGAGTTTCATATTTATAATAATAATCTGAAAGTTAATTTTATATTAACTTTGTACTGTTTTAAATTTTTAAAGATTTTAAAAACTTATTGTTCTGTTTTTACCCTGTGCAAAGTTTTAAAAAGAAAGTATTAGATAATGTTTCATATTGTGTATATTACTATGAAATAAAATTTCTAAAAATATTTATCTGGTTATGCAAAGTCTTACTTTCTTACTCATTACTGAAAGGTCACTGATTCTCTAGATCATAAACTAACTCTTTTGGGTCATTGCTTATTTTGAGAAACAAAAATTTTTCAACACCATCCCTGCAAAAAATTCATTCAGTCTTATTTTCAAAATTCCATACAGTGACCTTTTTTAAGGTTAAGTGCCACTGCCCGGTATTCCTTACACTTATGTTTTTTGAGGTTGATTTTTTGACATCAATATTCGGACCTTCCTAAAAATAGTGTCACTGCCTGATAACAGATTTTCACATAAGCATTTTTTTGTTAAAATATTATTCTCATGGCTCTCATAAAATAGCCAATGCCTTAATATTTCATTGAACATAAGCTCAAGCTGTTTGATATTATTTATGTGATATATTTCTAACCATGCAAAATTATTAAAAATATGCTGATATACTGATTTTTTACAATGGTCTCCTTTTTGCTAGATATGTTTCTAAATTACTACATTAACTTTATTATTACCTATACCTAACTATACATTAATTTCATTAATGCTGGGGATTTATTTTTTTATCATTTCTGTGAGCCTTAATTTTTATAATTGGTTGGCAAAATTTAATCCGTCACAAATTTATCCTCCATGAATTGCGAATCGCATATCGCAACACACATTAGCATGTACATTCTTCAAATCCTTCACCTAATGACTTTTATACACAATGCATCATGATTCATATTCCCCTGGTTTATACATCACTCATCATGATTCATATTCACATGATTTGGAAATCTGACATTATGATTAGTTTTGCTGACTGCAAAACAATACTATCACTTCAATCTGGTAATTTTTGTTCTACACAGTATTATTGTTAGACCAAAATTTAAATTATCTTGGAATGCTGTCAAAAAAAATATTTCTGAAGCTGCTAAAACAGGGATAAATTGCCAAATTTTAAATTTTTCTTCATTTTTTTTAACAAACCAAAAGCCTTTATTCCATAATATTTTCAACTTTTTTGCATGATAGATTAATTGGACCAAGATTTTCACAATTGATTCATTCATTGACATAAAAGGGGAATCTACAAGAAATTTGAAAAGGTCATCTTATTATTCATCCCCAAGATTTTATTCTATTTTGAGTTACAACTGCAGTTATTGACAGTTTCAGAGAAATAGCAATTTTCTAAATTCAAACCTGAAAGTCACTTTTTGTACAATAACGGATTAACAGCCTGTCATCTAGTTACTATCATCTTCATGCTTTACCATGCTGAAATGTGCATAACATATTTCCTAACATTCAAAGACTAAATTGTTATTTTATTTAACCTTTTTCTCAGTAAATAAAAATCAATAATATAATGGGTAATCTTTTTATACCACTAAGTGTGGAATAAGATTTATTTTTAGTGATTCCCTCTACATCTGCCTAGCATATTAGCATAGAATTCAAAAACTGTTATATGGTTGCTAAATGTTTTGATTTCATTAAAATTTGTTATTATTTCTCACACTTTCTTTTTTGGCAACACAGTTGAATGTGTTGACAAATTCTAAAGTTAAAGAAAGAGCCTTGGCAATAAATTAAAGCAATTAATAGCCAATACATGTTTTTTTTTTTTTTTAAATTTTCCTTGGCAAAAACTATTCCAACTTATACGAAACGCTTGAGCTTTTGAATTCTTGATGGACAGGGGTGCCCAGTGGGGCTTGGTCTGAATCACACCCTACAGGCCATTTTCAGAAATGTATTATTTTACTAGTTAATATGCATATTAAAAATGAATATAAATTTTTATTTTGATGAAACTTGTTTGCAAAATTTTTTATTTATTTATTATTTATCGAAAATAATTTGTCACTAAATTAGTTTATCTTCATCACTCTGAAGAATAGAATAATTGGACAAAGGAATAATAATATTCTAAATTGATTCATCCCTATATTTCTTTCGGCACTTTTTCCCAGGAACAACCCATTCTTCTTCAACTAGTGTTAATCATCATCTTCAAGATAAATATTCTACTTATAATGCCTTCCCCCAAGATCTTCAAAATTATTTCTTCATATGCATGAAAAAATATTAAAAAGTTTACAAGAAGTATTTTCACTCCCGACAAAAATTTTTGAAGAGTGAAACTCAAGCTCGATGCTTTAAATATGTGTTTAGATTCATATTGAAGTTTCAAACATGACAGCATTTGTTTCTTAGTTGGTGTAATTTCTTCTTGACAATTTTTGTGTTTCAGTTCAGTGGTCTCTTTCAAGGTGGCCACAGCAGGGAATTTCATCAATCTGAAAAAAATCAGGGAATTTAATTAAGATACTTAATAAGTCAGAGAAAATGAATTAATTTTAAATACACTCGAAGTCTAATATTTTTGCTAAAAAAATGGTCTTGTTAATAATTAAAAAAAAAAGCTTTCTTTTCAACTTTTAAAGCAAGTATCAGTATTTCATAATATCTTTTTTGCATGAGAATAAGGTATAACTGAAAAATTAATTATTTATGCCATTTGTTCATAGTTACAATAATCAAGGAAATTCGATAAAATCATTCTGCATAAGCTAGGGAATTTTTTTCTGAGTGTTTGTGGGCACTTGTATTTAGTGTTCCAGTAATTTTTAAATTCATTCATTGATTTTAAGAGTGTTAATTTTATTCTCTTTAAATCTTCATTTATTCAGTTCATTAATTTTATAAATTTGAAAGGCTGATTTTTTGTTAATGATTAATAATGATAAATTCTGCAGATTCATGGATTTCTTTTTTACAAATTATGAATTGCACATATTTTTTGAAAAAAGTGTGGTTTACGAATTTAATGGCACAATTTGTGATGGCCCAATTTACGAATCACTCATTGTAGTTTGCATTAAAGGGATTTATGAAAGACTTTTCAATTTGGTTTCTCTCATTGCATGTATTACAAATTGCAATTCATATTTCGGTCATTTATGAATCGCATCGAGATTTGTATTTGCACGATTTTCCTATCAACATCATAATTCTATAGTGCTGATTTACCCATTACCAATCATTAAAAAAAGTTTTTTTTGTTTATAGTTAGGTCATTTACGAATCGCATCATGATTTGTATTTGCACTATTTTCCTATCCACATAATTCTATAGTGTTGATTTACCCATTACCAATCATTAAAAAAGTTTTTTTTTTATAGTATTTAAAAGTTTTTTTTTTATAGTGTGTTATGTTTCTTTTTAAACTTTGGGTGTGAAAATAAGAAATATGAAGTTTCTAGTAGTTTGACAATGTAAATTCCATGGATGCAGCCGAGGAAATAAATTTTTTTCCTAGACGGTAATATAAAACCCATTTTCAGCATTAAAATTTGAGGTTAAGACTGATAATCAAAATTAAATGTTAAAAATTTAATTTCATTCGAAGGAGGAAATTTTTTTTATCACTCAACGGTTCAAATCTGTGCCAAGATCTGAAATCTGTCGGTGTTATGAAATGTAGGTATTTTTATTTCTTTAAATGATTTTGTTTGTAGTTATGGTTTCTAGTCATTTTATGCATGATATTAGATTAAAATAAAACCTCAGCTCTCATGGTTAGAATTTTCAAAATGGATATCATAGTTATAATTTTCTAAAAGAAATCATCAAATTTGTCTACAATCAATGAATATACAATAATGACTACTACATAGTTTTTTTTCTGCTTAAATTTCAGGTATTTTATCATTAAACTTGTTACAATAACCCATGAATAATATAAACTTTTATTTAAATAAAAATATAATAGGAACATACATGTATAAATACTAAAAGTGCGCATCTTTTTTTAAAGGAGAGCTACGGGAGAAAATAATTTAGTGTTCAAGGACACCAATGGCAATTAAGAAGAATTTAATTCATCCTTACGACAATAAGAATAATTTGTTTTAAGTTTTAATAGACAAAGCAGAACAATTTATCTACATTTACAAGGTATATGTAGATAAAGGTATATGGATAATATTTTGGAAGTATATAGATATAAATAGCTGTTTTGAGCTTGCCTTCTTGCGTTTACATTTAACAAAATAAGGTATACTTTATGAATACTTTAATATTTAAATTATTGCAAATTTAAAAAAAATATTTCTGCAGAAAGGAAATTTATTTTTTACTGTATACAAACTACATAATTTATACTTTCTAAATAAATTCTTGCGCTCTTTGTGCTTTTTACATGCTTTTTTTAGAAAAGAAAATTGTTTTAAATAAGTAGAAAAATTAAAGAATAAAGCATTTTGACTTTCTCAAATGAACTGGTATCTTGCATTTTAAAATTATACTCTCTCTCTCTCTCTCTCTATATATATATATATATATACATTACAATAATGGTGGAAAAGGCTGTTTTTTTTTTTTAAATTTCTCAAGAAATATTTTAAGGATTATTTTGTAACTTTCAAGGTAATTAGTACATGCATTTTTTCCTACTTAGAAATAAGATTTAAAACTTCCAGAGGTTCCAGGGACTGACAATAAATTTAAAAAAAAGTACTTTTGAATACCCTATGCCAGAAAATCAACAATAAGTTTGTTATTTATACCAATTACTTTGGTTGTTATTTGCAGTTACTGCATAAAATTTCATATACCTAACTTAAATGTTAATGCAGTCATGGACATTTTTATAAGATACCAATTTTTTTGTGTTGTGTTTTTCTGCTATAGCTTTAAAAATATTCAATATAATTAAACAAAATTTTTAGAGCAATTAAAAAATAATTACAAAATTTTTGTTATGGAATTAAAACAAGATTCAATGTGATTATTTAATGTAGTTCTTTTATATTGCGCATGCATGTAAAAAATCTTTTAAATTTTATAATAAATCATATTTGGCAACTAATAAAAAAAAATTTGTTTTGAATATCTTAAAGATTTCAAGAGTTTCAAGGAATTTTCTAAGTAGTTCTTGTACTTTTTAGATGATACATCATAAAGGATGGTTTTCTTTTGCTTGTTTTCTTTCTTTATACCATCACAGTTTGGTGTTTGGATAATTATTATAAGGTATTATCATTTGTTATTGAATTTTGTTTTATGATACAAAAAATGAAATTTGTGGAAAATTCCTTATCATTTTGAGCTTTCTTTAAAAAAAAAAAAAAAAAAAAAACTACTTAGAAAAATATACTAAACTTTTTTTCTAAATTTAAATATTTTTAAAGCTATAGTCATAAGATTAAAAATTTAATTTTTTATAACCGTGTTCATATCTCAAAAATATTCAAGTTATGTTTACGAAATTTTATGCAGTTTTTTGAAGTAACAAAGTAATTGGTACAAGCTTATTGCATGATTTTCTGGCATAGGGTGTAACAGAATGCTTGTTTTCTTTCATAATTTATTGTCAGTCCCTGAAATCTTTGAAATCTTTAACTTTTATTGCTAAGTATGAAAAATAGCATGTACTAATTACCTCTAAAGTTACAAAGTAATCTTCTAATTATTTTTTGAGAAATTTAAAAACTGAAATCTCTTCCATGTAGTGTATAATATGTATACATTATTATATAGAATTCTAACATTTGAACTACAATTTCATAGTTTTTGCACAGGTAAAAATGTGTGTGTACAGTCTCCTGAAATTGATCATTGACTTCTTCATTATCATTCTCAGAATCAATATTGATGACCATTTCCACAACTGTGTCTATATTTAAAGAAATTTTCTGGTATTCAATTCAAGCTATCATAATTATTGATAAAATTTTTCAATTAAATCAAACCTACAGAACAAGATCAGTAATACGACCTGTAGAAGTGGCTGTTTCTTTCATGTGTTGTAATTGGCAATTAAAATGGGCTACAGGTGGTGCATAGCAGAACTCTTTATCTATGGCAACACTCGGCATGCTTTGACCATTAGCGTTTGGATAGCCATAGGAGTTGGAAGTACATAAATTACTGCCTTAATTTTTTAACCGATTACATTTTTTTTAAGCTTGGAATTTTCAAAGAACTCAAAATTGCATTTAACAGTTCTTAAAGTAAGCACCAAGGAATTTTTAAAAAATATTTTTGCCAATATAAATGCGAAAAATATTATGAAAGGGGGAAATTTCTTAACATATTCCCATACATTTGAGCAGAGGAAGAGAAGCTCTTGATATAGAACAAGCCTTGTCCCTAGATGTCTTAGTCGAGTGTTGTGTTTGCAAATTAGAAATGAAACTGTTGTAGGGTGTTTCTTTCAAAAAATTTACTTTTGACATTTTTCCATGTAACCTTCTCTATTTGATCCAACTAAATTAGCAATTGTTTTAGAATTAATTGACTGTGGAAACCTTGAAGCTTTGAATGGTGCTTTGAACCGGTGATTGGCAAATGGTCATTAAGTTGGGAGATGAGTCCCAGAGAGGGTTTTGGTTTACAAAGTAGAGTAAATATAAAATTCTGGAAGGATATCTTTTGGTAAATAAGGCACTGCATGACTTAAAAAGAAGAGCAAAATAAATGTGGATAATAAGCAGTAATATTGTACTGCGCACAAAGAAAAAAAAAGGACCACCCTGAGAAACTTTTTATATAATGATCAGATTTTCACATGCTTGGACTCAATCCTACTGGCTTAAATTTTATAATTGTGTGTAAAAAATTTTCAATTCTATTAAAAAGTTCTCGAGATGTAGCGAAATATGCAAAGAGTAAAATTAACATTAAGGGGTCCAAATTTTGTACTGCTCTCCTGACCAAACTATTGGGGCCATATTTCCCTGATTGCAGCTACCCGTATGTTTTGGGAGTCAAAAATCTGAATCCGGTGAAAAAAAATGGTATGTTCATTCTGAGAAAGTACGTTTTCGTGTCTGATTTTGTTACTTAAAATAATCGTTTGCACTTACTAATTAGCATATTTAAGTTCACCCCCTCAAGCCATTAAGATTGAGTCCTAGAATGTGAAGATCCAATCATTAGTTCAAGAGTTATTCAGGGTTGTCTGGTTTTTTTTGCGCACTGTGCAGTTTAAACATAAAATAAAGTGTACAATGAAGAAAGATTCATATGGCGCAATTAAAAATATACAGTATCAACATGCTTCTAGTTAATATATATATATATATGTATAAAGTTGAACAGTTGAAGACCAACGGGAAAGAACAGTTTTTGTCCATATTTCACATAAATAACGATCAGATCGCCATCTATTGCATTTTGAGGATTACTAAGTTTTGACAAGCAATGATGGGAAAATCAGTTTTCTCCAAAAATTATTACAGAGTTAAGATGGGCTGCACTATGCAAAAATCCTACCTGTCCGCACGCGAATTGGAATCATATTGTTAGAATCATAGTGTTCATGGACACGAACCATTCTTCTCCTTTGATCTTCAATTTTTATGCACACATTATTATATAATTGTTTTTTATGTTGCAGATCACTTTTCATAAATTGAATACTTGTTCAACATGTTACTTTACCGTTGGCCAAAGAAAGCTATCATTGTCATCGTAATCATATTATCTTTAATGATTGGAGTGAAATTTTTAAGGCATAAAATACTTGGAGTTGTTTCTTTTATTCATGGTCTGCATCCCGTGTCTTTACCCACACTTGTTGCTATCAAGAAACAATCTGAAAGAACAACAGTGGATTTTGCACCTTTATTTAGTCACTTATATTCCTGTCCTGTTTGCTTTGGATATGGAATTTGTAATCAAGTAATGAAAAGCTCCATTCTCTTTCATGGTGAACTAGTCATGCCTTATAATAATAGAATAGTTTGGAAAAAGGGTGTTTTACACACACAAAGAGTACTCATAAGCTCTCTGGTTGCTGAAGAGTGGAATAGATTTGATGAATTTATTTGTAGAAATGCAAGTTATTCTGTTCCTTGTGACATACCGGCTGCAATCTGGAAGACCTCATTGGCTCTTGATAATTTATTAAAGCCTGATAATTTTAAAAATCTCAATATATTATTGGATATACCTTTTAATCAATTTGCGTAAGTATTTTTAGGTCATTTAGATGTATGTTAGTCATAACATTATTTATTGTTGTTTTATATAATTTTTTTTATTTAGTTCTCTTTTGGAAGTGCAGCAAAAAATTTCTCTAAGTATCATTGACAGTATCACTCTCTTTAAAAATAGGCTTATGGACAATTCTCCTAATACAATTCCATGTGGACATTTCTCTCCATATGAATATGCAGTAGTACTCATTACTAAATTACTTTCAAATTATATTGACTTTGATCTATCGCAATTAAAAAAATATAGCCCCAATTTGGAAAATAGGATTCTATACTTTAGCAATGGCAACAGTCAAAATTTTAGTGGCATTAAATGTTATTTTCTCTTTCAGCTTATTTTTCTATGTTTATAGAACTGTTTAAGCAAAAAAAAAATATATTATGCACTCAGTTATAAAACTTCTTCATCCAAAAATGATTTCTTGCAAAATATATTTTATTACTTATATTATTATTGAGCAAAAAAGAATTGAATCGTTAGGTGAGTTTTTTTTAAAATAATTTTAAAGTAGTAAGTAATTTTAAATGATAAAATCTAACATTTGAGCAGAATTGGTCAAAATGTTTTGTAGTTGTCAAAAAAACTTTTCAAATAAGTCATGTTTTTATATTTTCATTTCAAGAAGTATAGAACTATTCAACCTAATCTGCTCAAATTTTTGATGTTGCCATTTAATGTCGCATATGTTTGAAATTAGGTGAAAATTTATATACTTAGCAATTACATTTTTTTAAACTTATTATTAAAATAAATAGTGATCAACTTTGTGAGACCAAACTTAAGGCTGCTTTCCAGCTATAGGATCCATATTTCATAAATTAATGCTACTCACCATTTTGAATGTTTAATATCCAAATCCATCGGAAAAAAGGTATATTTATTCAGCAAAAGTACAATTTTGTATTTGATTTTGTAACTTAAAGTATTACCACACAGGGCCGTAACTACGCCGGGGCAGTCGGGGCACCGCCCCGAGGCCCCGACGGTCAAGGGGGCCCCATATGAAGAGACTTTTTTTTTTCAAAATAAAGCACTCTAATTATATATATGTTGGAAAGAAATTGTGTTAAGATAGAGTAGATGAAAATTATCTTTTTTGTAATTGCGTACCCACTATAACAGTGTTTCCCAAACTTATGACTCTTGTGTACCCCTTCTAAATTCTTCTTAACGCTGTGAACCACTGATTAAAAAACGAATGTATTTTTTTCTATAAAAAAATTACACTAAAGTTAAAAATCACAACTGGCTGTTGACACCACTAAATATTAACTGTTGACTCTGCAAAAAGTTGCCAATATAAAAATACGTAATCGTAAATTTTCATGGCTAGCTTTGTTTTTGAATAAAATGTTTAAAAATTTTCGTTTGTTGCAAGATATTTCGCATAAGAACACGTACCCCCTCTTAACTGTTCCCGTACTCCTGGGGGTACGCGTACCACACTTTGGGAAACACTGCACTATAACATAAAGGGAAGGGTAAAAAACGGTAAAACACCTTTTCACAAAATATTTCCCTTTCTTAAAAGAACAAACACGCTTTGCAGAGAAGGGGAAAGGCCACAGCTGCATGTAGTTGATTGCGTCAGACCCAGTCGCGTGCCAACCAGGGGGAGGCAGAGGGCCCCTCTAAAATTTAGATGACGGGGCAAACGATGCGTTTCGCCCCTCCTGAAATTTAGACACTCACAAAAATAAAGTCAAGTAAAATCAGTAATTTAAAAAGAAAAAGAATTTCAATTTTGAAGCTATTTTTGAAATAGAAAACTTTATATTCCTCTAACATTTTTGTGCCTTGCCTCTTTTGATATTTAGTTATTCGCCAAGACGAAGTCTAGTAAAGTAGGTAATTTTAGAGGGAAAAAAAAGCTATTCTTTTTCAGCTTTGAAGATATACATCAAGTTATTCTGTTATGGGCGATTAATATGTTTTTTGACTTTTGGAAAAGTAAAGTAAAAGTAGAAAAAGTATTTTATTTCCAATTTTTACTCTATTTACTTCCGAAATAATAATGAGGGGGCGAACATAGTGTTTCGCCCCTTCTGAAATTTCAAAGTGCTCAAAAATAATAAAAATTGGTAACTAAAAATAAATGTCATCTTTGATTCTATTTTCCAAATAGAAAGCTTTATTTTCTTCTGAAATAAAAGTGAGGGGGTGAAAAATTTGCTTCTCATCTTCTGAAATTTAGACATTAATAGAATAAAATCAAGTAAAGTTGAAATTTTTAGAGGAAAAAAATTGTTTTGTTTCATAACTTCGACGATATTTTCCAAATAGAAAACTTCATTTTCCTCTTAAATTATAGTAAGGGGATAGAAAACTTTAATTTCCTCTGATATAAAGTAAGGGGGGCTAAAATGTTTTTAGTATCTTCAGAAATTTAGACATTTGAAATAATAAAGTCCAGTAAAATTGTTTCAAAAAAAAAAAAAAAAAAACTTTGAAGCTATTTTTAAAAAAGAAAATTTTATTTTCTTCTTAAAGTGAGGGGGGGGGGGAAGAATATACTTCACCCCTTCTGAATATCAGACATTCGCAAGAATAAAGTCGAGTAAAACTTATATTTAACTCTTATTTTCGACTTTAAAGCTATTTTCCAAATCGAAAACTTTAGCCTCCCCTTCTGAAAATTTGAAATTCGCTACAATAAAGTAAAACAGAATTGAGAATTTCAGAAAAAGAAACTACTGTTTTCCCAATTTAATAACTATTTTTCAAATTGAAATAGAAATCCCCCACCCCAAGAAAAATGCTTCGGTTTTGTTTCAATTTTTTACTACATATTACAACTTTTAATTTATTAAAAAAATTTGAAACAAAAACACGAAAAGAGAAGAAGAGCACATCATAAAAAAACATAACAAGTGTTTAGAAAACTAAAATAAGCACCACTGTTTTGCATCCTGAAAAATGCATTCTACACTGAGACTAATAGATATATTTGAAAGCATCTTTTGACTGTGGGTGGTATGAAGGTGTTAAAACCTTCATATCCCCCACAGAGTTGACCCACAGTTATCTGACTCCTCAAAAAATTGCCATCTCCTTTTACACCATGGGAAAATGACCTTTTCCTTCTTTAAATTGCCTAAATCATTTTTATGACCCTGGGCTCTTTTGTGCTTTTATAAAATGTCATATATTTACAGTACCATCTATATGTCCCTTAAGTTGTCTGAAACTAGCAATTATCTAGATGTTCTAGGAAAACGGATGTAAGCTTTTAAGGGATCCAAGGGGATGACTCTTGCTAACATTTACTTAGGTCATTTTGTCAAGAGATTTTTTCTGAGGCAAACGTAAAACGTTGCAGTTAAATTCCAGTTTTTAACTCATTTAATTGCGTCATTTAAATTAACCATTTTTAATTCAGATATAAATTCTGTTACCTTTTGTTTTGTTCAATTTTTGAAATTGAAATTTAACTTTAATTAAGAGTTTTTAAAATTATTTGCAACTTCATTTTTTCAAACATAAATCGTGATATCAATAATTCCCATTCTTAATAAAATTTTTCTTTGGAAAACAAGAAAACCAAATGTAAATTTATTTATAAGGAGGTAAGTAAATGTTTGCATTAACTCATTTAATACATTAAATTTTATATTTATATACTGTTAGAATTCTTTTATAAGAATGGTAACATAAAAATTGTTTTTCTTTATGTTCGTATATAAAATTTAATTTGCATAGTACTTTAATTGATAATTTTACTGTTTATTGTGTGCATGAATTTTGTTCTTATTTTATATTTTTTAAATTATTAAGACCTTTAAATTTTTTAAATTGGAACTTCGAATTTTTAGGGTTTTCAACAACTTTGTTTTCATTAAAAAATGAAATGCAATCTTTATTTTATCTAAAAATAATCATATTTAATTTAATAAAAAAAACGCATTTAATTTAATAAAAAAGCTATGAACATCAGCTTAGAAATCCGTAGCAATTAAAATTCATTGCCATGAGAAACCATTAAAAAGAATTTTTTTTTAATTAGCAAATATGCTTTGACTTTTTCTCATTTTTCTTTCATGAAAATATATATATTGCCCTTCGACACAATTTTGCCACATATCGTTGGTTCAAAACTAAAACGACACTTCTGCACTATCTTCTCATGTTATTTGAATGAGAAGTGAGTGCAGAAGTGTTGTTTTAGTTTTGAACCATCGATATGATTACAAGGCGTCATGAATACATAGGCCAAATATTCAAGAACGAATTCTTTTCAAAATATAGCTATATTTTCTAGGGACCTGACAGTATTGGAGTAAAGCAACTTTGTTTTTTGTTAATCGATGTATATAGAGAAAGAATTTCTGTATAATTTTTCAATTAGGACTTTTTAAAATGTGGATATATATGCCGATAGAAAAAAAAGTCTATAATTCCTTCAGTTTCCATAACGCGATCAAAAACTTTTAGATTTGAAACTAAAAAATAATTTTTATTATTATAATGGTTTTGTCTTGAAAAGACCTTTCTAACGGTATAGTAACCGGATTCAACAGGTCTATAAAATTGATATTTTATGATTAGCATTATATTTAGAGGAAAAGGAAGCTACTGTGGACATGCGAGACAAGAGGAGACAACATGAATAACTCCCCCCCCCCCTAGTCATATTTCCTCGGTGAGATGCCGTAAATTGGTAACATTTATGTGCAGTGAACAAAAAACGTACCACCCTGAATAACTTTTGATTTAATGATCGGATCTTCACGTTCTAGGCTTCCATCTTAATAATTCGAGGGTGTGACTTCAAATATGCAAATTAATTAGTGCACGATATTTTATTTTAAGTTACGCAATCAGACACAAAAACATACTTTCCCTGAATAAATATAACTTTTGTTCAACAGATTCGATTTTCTAACCCCCGTAATATATAGGAGGTAGCTGTAATCTGGGAAATATGATCCCAATAGTTGGGTCGGGTGGGCTATCCAAAGTTTGGACCCCCAAATGTTAAGGGAATTGAAAATTTTTTGCACACTATTATAAAATTCTTTTATCTAAAGATAATTCCATGCAAAAAATAACTTTTAGTAAATATTTATTATTTTTCATTTAATAATAGTCTGATGTTGTTGATGATTTACGTCGCACTAGTGCTACACAATAGGCTATTGGCGACGGTCTGGGAAACATACCTTGAGGTTTGATCCTCTGCAGAGAGGATGGCACCCCCGGTTCGGTAGCCCGGCGACCTGCACGCGAAGTCGAGCACTTTATGGTAGAACAGTTTAACGAGGACCAATACCGCACACCCTCGGTCCCTACGCAGACTGATCCAAGTGGTCACACACCCGCACACTAACAGCAGCCAGTGATGATTGACTTCGGTGATCTGCTGGGAGCCGAGTCTTAACGATCAGTCCACTACGGGACAATAATAGTCTGAAAACTTTTGAATCGTAAGGCATTTTTTTTTGTATCATTTTAAAGTATCTAATTTCACATGGAAAATACAAAATTTGAGCGAAATAGGTAGATTAGTTCTTGAGAAATTGAGTTTTATAAGTACGACTTTTTTAAAATTTAATTTCTCAGGATTAATCGATTTCGCTGAAATTTTGTATTTTGACATGTGGAAAACTTACAATGTTTTGTTATCCAATTTATATGCGAACAAATAACTTGTTTTCATAAACATATTCGCTGACATAATACATAAATAGCAAAAATGACGATTAGAGATGGAGTACTGAAAGTTTTTGAAAGGGCCTCCGCCAAAAATTTTTGCCCCAGGGCCCCGAGGGGTGAAGTTACGGCACTGTTACCACACTAATTAATTAGCATGTTTATCTCTTCAAACTATTAAGATTTTACTTTTGCAAAGGATAATCTGATCATTTGATTAAAAGTTATTAATGTGTTCCATCTTTTATTTTGGTCACAGCATATTTATTATACTATTAGTCTTCTTCTGGGACCACCTAGTTTCATATGAGTAAATGAACTTGCTGCTCTAGATCGGAAGGTGTGATACACATCCAGTGAGTAAAAACCTCCAGCAGGATTCATTGATACACTATATTAATAGATATGTATCATGATACCTACCATGACTAATATCCCATGTTTATTTTAAAATGATATATATTTATATGTATTTTTCTGCAAAGCATGCAAATTTTTTTTTGTTAAAAAAAGGTTTGCTTGTTAGATTGGTCCAAAATATCCACATTTTATCGTAACTAAAATTTTTTTTTTTTTTACATCTGCTCTTATCCACCACCCTACCCTTACAAAGATTTAAGAATATATTTGAAAAATAATTTTTGATTGCTAACTAAAATGTTGCTCTAAGTTACTTAGAAATCAGGTGAAAGAGAAAATATCCCATAATCTAATTAAATAAATTATCACTGTTCCTCAACAAGTGTATCTATTAAAAAGAATATTTTCTAGTACAATGGATTGGGAATTAAACAAAAAAAAGCATTCATTAATGATTTAAAGCCGGGCTCCCACGGCACCTAGAGAACCAGGAAAGTATAGGGAATGAAAAAAGTCATAAAAAACTGGGAATTGCAGAGAATTTCAAATCTTCTCTTAAAAACTGGGAAAATGCAAAATTTTTTTCTTCGAAAAAAAAACTGACGTCATTAAACATTGACAAAAATAAAGAGTGTAACCATAGCTCACATTGCAAAAGAAGAAAAAGCAGCTATGTCAGCTGCCCACCTACGGAAGCTCGTCAGTCGTCCATTTCTTTTTCTTTTGGTTCTTTTTATGCCCCCCTTCTAGGTAATACCATTATTCTCTTCCTGTTTTACTTCTTTCTCCAAGAGGATGACGTTGCTCATGCATCCGTATTCTGATGTATCTCGTCATAGGCATGGGAAATTTCTCAATACCTGTTCGGTTGACGGACTTAATTAGAATGAATTTTCTTTAGCGAGAAACAAGAATTGTGTTAATTTTGTTTAAAGTTGTTTTGTTGTAAATATGGGCTATTAAAAGCCTTAAATGCAGATTGGAGTGACTAAAATATCAATCCAGATTTTGTAGAATAGGTGCGAGATGAACCAGCAATCTATTTGCTGCTTATTGTTCTTTTTGCAGAGAAGTTATAAGCCTAAGCAACATCGAGAAACAGGCACTCATCAGCCATATTACGGATGAAAAGCACAAAGTCATGCTGCTTCAAAAAAGGAAAAATCTATCAGGAATTTTGTATAAAAAAATAATAAGGGAGAAAATAATATATCAAGGTCGCATTTAACGTCCAAAAGTAAACATATTTTGAACTTTTCAGTCAAGGTCCTTTAAAGTCCTTTAAAGCTGAATTGTTATGGGCAGTACCGTCTTTACGCATGGGCACACCCGGGCAGTGCCCAGGGGCCCCAGGCACTCGTGGGGGGGGGGGCCCTTGAGAATCTTACTTTTTATAAATTGTATAAAAAAAAAACAACTAAGAATAAACAACTTTGCATTATACAATTTTTAAAATAAATCCCAAATAGCAAAATATGGTTTATTTTAACTCAGCAAAAACCTTTTAATGTAAACCTAAAAAGGTTGGTTATGCGGCTTACGTGTAAATCTTCTAACCTTAAAATGAGATCTGTGGCAATCTGCTCTATTCTACGCACATTACCCTAGTCCAAAACCTTGGAAAACAACCTTCTATATAAAAACCTTAAATCGAGGTTGACTTAGAGTTTTCAAGCGTGAAAAAAATCCTTTAGTAAAGCTAGTCTCAAGGTGAAAATACTCTTAAACCTAGGTAATTATAAGGTTTCTTCTCACAAAGTCTTGCATGCTCAGCTAAAATCCACCTTGTCATGAAATTTTAATGAGCAATGCAGTTTGATCCTATCGTTAGTGTGACGTCAGCTAAACCGTCATTATGGACCTAAGTGACCATTTTACTTAAGTGACAACACTTATTTAGAAAAAAAGTCACACTTTAGAAAACACTTATTTAAAAAATAATTTGTAATCCTTTTAGGATGAAAGGTTTAAAAACTGCAATATTTTTGCCTTATTAAAAAAACGTTTTTAGTACAAACACTTTCGTTCGACAATAAGAAGAAAATTCTGACAGAAGGTAGCCGTAAGGTTGCATGCTTTCTGGGATATATGCTAGAGTAAAAAGTGCGAATTTTTTTCCTAAGAATAGTGATTCATTACCATGCAAACACCAATAGTTTGAATATTTTATCACTAGGAAAAATAAAAAGTCAGCCGAAATCTATTTTTCTTCGTTAAAATGAAGTTTTTAGGAGCTCAACTCCCTAAGTGATAATGCCTCTGAATATGCTTGAGATCACCGAAGTCAGCATCACTGGCTACGGTCAGTGTAAGGGTGGTTAACCACTTGGATCAGTCTGCGTAGGGACCGAGGATGTGCGGTATGGGTCCTCGTTAAACTGTTCTACCGTAAAGTGCTCGACTTCGCGTACAGGTCATTGGGCTACCGAAGCGGGAGTGCCATCCCCTCATCAGAGGATCAAAATTGTGATGGCATGTCTTCGGATCATCCTCAGGGTGTTTTCCCAGACCGTCGCCAATAGCCCGTTGTGCAGCTCCAGTGTGACGTAAATGAACTACAACAACAACTAAATATGCTTGACAACCACCAACTCTGTTTAGTATTTACAGGTAATTAAAGTAATAATTGAAAGTGTTTCGAATCATACGACAGCAACTTTTAAACTGGTTACGTCTGATATGCATTGAAAGATGTTTAAATATTAATGTTATAATAACTGACTTTTTAATAGTTTGACGAAACAATTCATACCTTTTAAATTTTTTTAATTGCTATACCCTAGCCGAGTTTCGAATAGTGTTTCGAATCATACGACAGCAACTTTTAAACTGGTTACGTCTGATATGCATTGAAAGATGTTTAAATATTAATGTTATAATAACTGACTTTTTAATAGTTTGACGAAACAATTCATACCTTTTAAATTTTTTTAATTGCTATACCCTAGCCACGATGGCTCAAGGGATAGAGCGTTCGCCTTCCAATGAGGTGAACCGGGTTCGAATTCAATGATGGCTGGTCGATATGAATCTGCATCCGGCTTGCACGGACCACAGTGCTGACGTGAAATATCCTCAATGGCAGACGAATCATGGGTTAGAGTCCCTTTGCCGTCAGACTAACCGTGGGAGGCACTCGTGGTCTTCATCTCCATGTAATGTAAATGCGGGTTAGTTCCACTGAAAAAGTACTCCACGAATGCAAAATTTCTCCCGATGCTTGATACAAGAGATCCTTTGTTTTCTATATTGAGTTCAAAAGTAAAAGGCTACAGAGTTGAACATTAGAAGTCGTAAACCTGAAAATTGGATCGGCTGTTCAATGACGGTTATATTTTATTTTATTTTATAACCGTCGTTGAACAGCCGACCCAATTTCATGGGTTTACGACTACTTACGTTCAATTCCGTAGCCTTGTAATTTTGAACCAATCCAGAAGACAAGGAAACTCCTGGATCAGTACCCCCAGAGGTATTGATTTGTTGTGGGAACATGGAGGACTTTGTGACTCGACAGACTTAACGTGCATCAGTCACCATTTACTACACGGGGAGTCTTCGGCCGGAGAGGATCGAACCCACGACCTCTTGGATATGGGCCCAGCGCCCTACTGACCAGGCTATCCCGGCCCCCAATGACGGTTATAATAAAAAATGAAAAAATTGTTTTACCCTTGGTCGGGATAGCTTGATTAGTAGGGCACTGGGCCCATGTTCGTGTGTTCGATCTCCGCCGGCCGAAAACTCCCCGTGTAGTAAATGGTGACTGATGCACGTTAAGTCTGTCGAGTCACAAAGTCCTCCATGTTCCCATAACAAGTCATACCTCTGGGGGTACTGATCCAGGAGTTTCCTTGTCTTCTGGATTGGTTCAAAATTACAAGGCTGCGGAATTGAACATTGGTAGACGTAAACCCAAAAATTGGGTCGGCTGTTCAGCGACGGTTACAATATAAAATACAAAAAAAAACAACAAAAAAAATTATACCCCTATGCTTTTTAATTTACTTACTTTAATTAGCTTCTTCGTTTTGAAAATTACTTACTATTTGAGGATTGCAATTTGTTAGCATCTCATTTTTTTAAGAAAAATTATGCCTAGTTTAAAAATGCTTTATTTTATGTGCATTGAGTTATTGGGGCTATAAAAATGTGTTTAACTTTGTTAAAATTATTGCATATCTTAAAAATGCTTAATTTTATGCATGTGAAGTTTTTTAGTTCTATTTTAAACAGTATGAAATGTAATAGGGACCCAAAACATTTCGTTGCCCGGGGGCCCTGCTTGCCATTAAGACGGCCCTGGTTATGGGCATTGAAGCTTGTTGCTTCACATTCTTCCTTTAATGTTGTAGCAAAAATATTTTCACAGATGTTTATGAATAGTGATATTGCCCTTGAAAAAGATTTCTTGCAAACGAAAAGTGGTATTGCGAATTAAACAGTTACAGAAGAAAAAAATGAAATGAATTACTGAAAAAACTGTAAGAAGTTGTTTAAATTGATTCTCAAATATATGAATTAAAGAAAAATTGTTAGTTTTGTTTTGAAACTAAATTTTCAAATTAAATTTTTATTATGATAGCAAGATTTTATTTTATTTCACCAGAGTTTTTAATTTTTTTAGTAGTCTAGAGGTAATTTGTAATTTTTTTCATTCTCTTAACTTGTGTTGTGTATTTTCAGGCCTTGCTATATTCTAGGTATAATAATAGTATATTCTTTTTGGTATGTAAATACGAACAATAAATATTTTGTTACCATAATATTTTTATTTCAAATAGTGTTGAATTGGGAATTGTTACTGCCCCTTATTCTTTCCAGTGATTAGAACAAAGAGAGTATTTTTATTTTAAGAACAACACAAGAACACTATAGTTGCATGTTTTTCCTAATATGCTGGGAAAACATGGGGAGATTTTTTTGCAGTTTTGAGTGGCAATATTGAAAGCAGCAATAAAAAGAAATCGAGCATTTGTGTCTTTTTAAGTTTTGGAACTACTTTTGGAGTCCTATTGTTGTATTTGAGTCCTATCTATATCTTTTAATAAAGCTTTGAATGATTATTATCATGGATACATTTAAATCTAAGAATGAGCTTTATTCTTATTAAAATATGTGATTTAGTTGTCGTGTAAAAAATTAGCTTATATAAAATTAAAATTTTAATTTTTTCACAAACAAATTTATTTATATATATATAATAAATATTTTCTATCTTTAAAAGAAAAAAAATAAGATGAAATAATTTTCCACAGATTTAACTTTCTATACAAATGAATATTTCTTACTAAATGGATAAATTAAATATTTGCAGTATTTGTATCACTCATTTACTAGATATTGTTTAAAAATTTCCTTATAAAGTTGTGTGTTTATGTGTTAAAATTTAGTTTTTGTTTATCATGCATTTTTCTTTTCAGCCTTCCTGTATGCTCAAGTAAAAAACTTCTGAAAGAAATCAAAAAAAGTTTTGATGAAAACTTTGATGGTCATATTAGTAGAGAGGAAAGAATTCAACTTCTTACGAGTCTTATAATGCAGCCAGGATATGTTGTGATGAAGGTTTGTTTTGAAACTCTAAAAAAGTATTTAAAACATTGAAATTATAATTAACAGGTTTATGATTGCTTAAAAAGGTAGACCACCTTTTTTCATGTTTAATAAGCTGTGTTAAGATTTTCTCCTTATCTCTCATTATATTTATCTTTAAATGAGTTCTGCAATATTTAACGACTTCTCGTGAAAAACTGCTTTGTTAAGTTTTCTTGTACCATATTTTTCGGCGGAAGAGCCGCTGCGCTATCGAAAAAAAGTTGTTTTTTCCCTACATGCGGCGCTTCCGATGTTCCGACGAAATATTTTTTCTAGCAAAAAAATTTGTCAAGAAAAGTTATTTAAGAAATAATTTTCTGAGAGAAAGACTATTAAAAAAAATTAATAACGAAGTCGACGAAATATTCGCCCGTATCGCGATCTGCTGCAGAAGATCGCCAATTCTTAGCAAACTTTCGGCAGCAGCCTGTAAGAAAATAAATAAACGAAATAATAATTTTAAAAAAACATCGCTTAAGGAGAAAATTTAAAAGGTATGATTCTTGCATCCACCCCCAGCTTAAGGAAAAATCGCAAGCTAGAAATCTATTTAGCGCCTTAGCAATTGTAATTTAAGCGAACAGAAAAGGAAGAATAGGACCCTAAATCCGACACTCACGGGACTGACGAAATGCCGAACTTCGGATCTCTTTCGGAAATTCCAATATGGCCCCCAAATATTACTATAATTCAATTCCACTGTTAATTTCAGAAAAACCAATAAATTTAGTCAAGTTTCGATCATAGATTATGATGGGGTGAATTTAAAACTGGCCCATTATAAGAGAAATTTTACTAATCAAAATAATAATCTATATAATATAATCAAGAAGAAATAATCAGAATCCTATGAGGAAGAAATAATAATTTCTTCTTTGGAGCGAGATCATAGTTTCGTTTTTTCTTTTAGATAACATTTTGTTTTAACAAAAGACGCTTACCTCGCAAGAAAAAAAAAAAAGCTAACAGGGAACTACAAAAATTTTTTCTTTAAACTAAATGCTAAGAAACTAACAATGAATAACAACAAAAAACAAGCTAAAAACTAATAACGATTAAAAAAAAGCAAGCAAGCAACAATTAACAAGAAAAAAGTAAAAAGTGGCAAAATAAAAAAAATTAATGAATCGAAAAAAAAATCGCAAAAAGGGATAAATTCATTTTATTGTCCATGTGGTAGTTTCAATGTCAACTGGGTGTGGCCAATTTATGGTCAAACAGAGGAGGGAAATTCGGGGGCAAATCAGTAAAGCACAGCTGTCAAGATTGATTGATCAGTTTTTTCCAACTTCCATTTCTTTATTTTGTTCATTGGAAATGCGGGTGTTTTTTCTTCTCACTTTATTTTAAACTGCTTTAGAAACAGATGTTTCTTTTGATACAGATTTTTTTTTTTCCTTCAAGCTTCTTTTTTATTTTTAAAAGATAAAATAAAGTAAGTTTTTTCAACAGAATAAAATTCAAAATAAAAAGAATATAGCTGATTTTTTTTGTCTTATCAATATAAATTTCTTAAAGAAAAAACGAAAGAGATTAGATCAGATTAAGAGCCGAATTTTGGAATGCTGGATTAGGGGTCCCATATCCTTTTCTTTTCCCCAACCCCTTTAAAATATAACTGATTGATTCCTCCTAAACAGCTCCAATAGAAATGACACGTGGAGGAGGTGGGGTACACCTCTCTTTTAAAGATTTTCTTCTCTCTGTCACATTGGGTTATTTCCATTGAAGGAGAGGGCATTCTACCCACTAAAACTCCACCCTCAAAGATTGTGAAAGTGAAACTTATTTCCCCTTCGCTCATTCCTTCAGAATTTTTTTGGGGCCTGCTTAGTTATTTCTTATTCTTGTTATTAGTTATTTCGTTATTATTAGCTGTTTCGTTATTATGTATTAGTTTTTCCTCACATTCTTAACGGTAATACATTTTAAAATCTTTCTTTTAATAAATTTTTATTTTATTTTTTCTTATTACATTGTTTTACGGATTTCTGAAATCAGTTCAGCCTTAATTCAGCTACTGAACATATAAATATTTTTTTGCTGTTCTTCTGTTTTTTGGTAGGAACTTTATTTTATATAGTTTTGTTGTTTTCTTTTCTTTTTTTTTTGCTGAAAGAGAAAACTTTTTTTGTTGCTTTTTTTGCTGAAAAAGAAATTTTTTATTATAATTTAGAAATTAAAACTTTACTTTATGAAATGCATAAAAAAATTAAATTTTTTATTATACAGATACTCTAAATGGTAATTTAAAGGTCTCTTCTAAAAGGATGCTGATATGCGCGGCTTAGCACCATTGCGGCGCTTGCTATAACTTTTTTTTTAAAAATTTCATTTTTATCGAGGTGCGGCGCTTGCAACGAAGCGGCGCTTTCGCCGAAAAATACAGTACCTTTTTTTTTTTAAATTTAAATCATTAAATTGAAATAAATAAAATAAATTGAAATTTAGATAATTTGCCATGTTTATGTCATACATGTCCTTACATAATACATACAAAGGTTATTTAATACATGCCATACATATAAAGAATTATTGTAGTTTATTAAGTTCAAAAATATATTTGCAATTTTATTAATTGATAATGCAAATAATAATTCATAAATTTTAAAGCAAGAAAAATGTGAGAACTTTCTGTTACTAAACTTGAAGCTATTGTAGAAAATTGAAGTTAGTAATTAATGAAGGAAAGACCAAATTTATAGTCATAATTGACCCAGATATAAAAATTTTACCTTTTATGGCTGAGGAACAAACTTTTGATGTCAGCCAGTTTAAATATCAAGGTATTATCATAACTAACAATAATGTTATCAAAACAAAAATCAACAATAAGATGTTGATAGGAAACAGGTGTTATTATGGTTTGAGAAATCAACTAAAATCAAAGCTAGTTTCCATTTGAAATCTTTATTTAATAAACCTTAATTTTTTCATTTAAATCACCTCAATTTTTCCATTCATGAAAAATAAGTTAAAGGGAAAGAAATATTCTAAGGATATTTTATTGTATGCTCCTAACAATATTCATTTGAACCTAAAAATATGTGCAGATTGTGAAAATTTATTGGAATAATTAGAAAGTCTTGTTTTTCAATTGTTTTAGTGAAATGTTTCACTATTTCTTAAAGATTGGGTGGATTTGTCAAGTTTTGATACTCGACGACTTCGTTAAAATATTTTGTTTAAAGAAATGTATTTGCAAATTTTTAATTTTTCTGTTTTTGTGCAGTTACAAGCTAAAACAAAAATGACTATGCCAATTCCAAATTTGCTTGGTGCTTGTGGACGTTCAGTTGTGCTGGAAGGAGGACTGAAGCCCCTAAAATCTTTCCTTTCGGAGTCATTTGATACAAGGGCTGGTTTAGCTATTCAGGTTTTGCAGCTTGTACAGGATTTTGAGGTGATTTTTTGTGTTAAGTGATTTTGTAGTTTTATTCTCAGTTAGTTTTTGAAAGCATAATAATAATTTAAGTATTAGTTGTAATTAAGCTAATAGATTATTCTGTCAACTATTGTACCTGTGATTGTGTCCTGTCATACATTTGAAAATATATAAACACACTCTTTGAAATGACAAGGCTTAAATATAATTAAGTGTTATTGCAACAAATTTATATGTTATCTATATTTTCTAAATGATTTCATTATAAATTATAATAATTATTTTATAAATTATAATTAGCTTATAATTTTATGATTATGTATGTAAGAATAAAATATGTATTAAAAATAACTGTTAAGAAATATCTTTATATTATTTAAGATTTTTTTAAGTGTTCATACAAGGCACATCTAGAAAGTAAGTTTCCCTAATTTATAAAAAAAAAAAGAACTCACACTTTCAGGAATATATTTATTGGCAACACGTACAGCAATGTTTCAGCTATTTTCCAACATAGCCACCACCAGAATTGAGACACTTGTCGTATCGTGGGATAAACTTTTGTATCCCTCTGTCATAGACTTAGACTTAGAGGTTGGGCAGCTCAGACGAGCAGGGCACATCGACCAGAGGTCTATTGTACCCAAACCCTAGTCGTGATTAGCAAGAAAGCCCTATAGCTGAAATAAAGTTCAGCAAGCACCTTACAGGAACATCTTGCAGTTCCCAGGCATTGACGCAATGCTGCCCTAGATGCTCAAATCTTTGAGCAGAATAGACATCACAATCACAAAGTATGTGTCGTGATGTCTCTTCTTCTAGATGACATCCCCGACAAAGACAATTGGATTCTATTCCCATAATGTTTAGGTGTCTCCTGAGGATACAGTGACCAGTAAGAAGACCTATGATGTTCCTTATACAGGGTTGCCACTCTACATGGAGAACAGGGAAAACCTGGAAAATACAGGGAATTTAAAAATCACCTAAAATAACAGGGAAAATGCAGGGAATTTTGATTTTTTTCTTGCAAACAGGGAAAATACAGGGAATTTTGTTTCTTATTTTTGTCTTTTAAAAAATGGTGCCCACTCAAAGCGTAATCTATGAGATATTTAGCCATGATATTTCAGCTATACTAAACTATTTCACTTACTATAACATTATTTAAATATGTTCAGCTGTTCTCCCACCAATTAAAACTAATAAATATAGTTAGCCCTATATAGCTCATAAAAGGGAACAGTAATTGTTGTTTCCTTTTAATATATTGTGTATAATAGTACAGGGAAAACACAGGGAATTTTTTTTCCAGATTTGAGTGGCAACCCTGTTATACTGTTTCTATTAAGCTTTAAGAGCTCCTTTTGACATACACTAGGACAGTCTCGATTCAGCTCCTTAGCTTGTCTCTGACTGTCAGCAGCGCGCCATTGCTCATGGGCGATTTTGCCATAGAGCTTGAAAATGGTTGTCCTAAATGAGGAGGGAGAAATCCCCAGCGCAGGTTCAGGGCCCCAGAAAATTGCATTAGAGCCAGCCCATGCTGCTTCATCAGCTAGCTCATTTCCACCGATACCCATATGTCCTGGTACCCAATGCAGGTATACCCTGTTATGAGCGGACAGGTCACAGAGGACCGAGAAGCATTCCCACACTAACGAAGAGGTGAATTTACACCTTGACAGTGATAGGAGAGCAGCCTGACTGTCAGAACAGAGGCAGATAGTCGTATTTTGATATCCCTTGTCTAAGCATACCTTGCAGCACAAGATAATGGCATAGACCTCAGCCTGAAAAACGGTGGCATAATTTCCCAGGGGAAAGTGAAGTTTGGTATCATCATTGGAGCAATAAATTCCTGCTCCTGATTTGGCATCAATCTTTGAACCATCAGTGTACCATATTAGGCATTTGCCTTTAAGCAACCGAGGAGAATTAAACCATTCCTCTCTAGTAGGAAAATGGATCTTGAAGGGCTTGTGAAAAGCGTATCTTAGTGACATATAGTCACTAGGCATAATAAAAGAGGATAAATCCATCACTTGTGAAACAAGATGTCCCCATGACAAGTGTTTGGAATGCTCTTTCCATAGGCCAAGGTACATAAGACGCTTTACGCCTGTCTGAGCTTTAACTTCAATGCGTAAGTTCAATGGAAGAAGCCCAAGTAAGCTCTATAGAGCAGCTGTAGAAGTGGTCCTGAGACAGCCTGACCGGGCTACACAGACCATTCTTTGTAGTCTGTTAAGATTAGACCTTGCGGAGCTCAATCTAGTCCTCGACCACCAGACGATTACACCATAAGTGATGATAGGACTAATAATCATTGAGTATATCCAGTAAACTATTTTGGGGGACAGTCCCCATGTTCTACCAATAGCATTTCTGCAAGACAGAAAATTTTTCTGGCCCTGTTGGTACAGTATTCAAGTTGAAGACCCCAATTTAGTTTGGAGTCAAAATAAACCCCGAGAAACTTGACTTTCTCCGTGAGTTCCAATTTATGGTCCAGGTAGTATACATTACCTAGATCAAGTTGCCTTTTTCGTGTGAAGGCTACATAACTTATCTTGGATGGATTGACAGATAAGCCTGATTCAGAACACCATCTAGCTACTTCTAGGAGTGCATTATTCATGATATTAGAGACAGTTTTTCCATGTTTGCCTCTGACAACAATAACACCGTCATCAGCGTACCCGATACAGGGAATGCCAAGAGCAGTTAACCGAACTAACAAGGAGTCCATTACCATACACCATAGGATAGGGGACAGAACCCCTCCCTGGGGGCATCCTGCGGTTGCATGCACTTTCATGCTTGCACCCAATAGAGAGGAACAAACATACATAGAGGATAGCAAATTTGCTATCCACCTGGTAATTATTGAGTTTATGCCTCTGTTCCTAAGTGCATTAATGATAGTCTCAACAGGGACTTTATCAAACGCACCTTCAATATCAATGAATACCGCGAGAGCCATCTCCTTATCTTTGATAGATTTCTCAAGCAGGTAGGAGAGCTCATACAGAGCGGTGTCTGTAGACTTGCCTGGTTGATAGGCATGCTGTGTGTAGGACAGTGGCCTTTCTATGAGCACAGTGTCTCTGAAGTGTCTGTCGATTAGCTTTTCAATCGCTTTCAACAGACAGGAAGTGAGGCTGATTGGTCTGAATGATTTAATCTCAAAGTAATTCTCCTTACCTGCTTTTGGTATGAAAATCACCCTGGTATTCCTCCAGGAGAGAGGTATATACCCAAATGCTATACAGGATCGAAAAATCCTACATAGAATAGGGGCCAGTGTATTCACCCCTTGGATAAGCATCATTGGTATGATGTCGTCCATGCCTGGTGACTTGTAGGGCTTAAACGACTTTATGGCCCATACAACCTTCTCATAGGAGACCACCATTATGGCGGCTTCCCAGTCATTCCTACTACAAGTAGTTGTGGTAATATTGTGTAGGTTTTCATTCTCCACAGGATGAGATCCAGGGAAGTGTGCTTCAAGTAATTCTCCAAGAGCCTCTTCCCCTGATTCACTGTATCTTCCGTTTGTAAGACGGATGGCATTTAAACTGCAATGAAAGTTTTTAGTAAGAATTTTTGAAATCTTTGCGGTAGCAGAAGTTGTGTTTATGCCATTGCAGAAAGTCTGCCATGAGTGATGTTTAGATGCTCTGATCGCCTTGTTATAAGCAATTAGAGCGTTTCTGTAGGACTGCCATTCTCTAGATTGCTTTGCTCTGTTAAATAACTTCCTACATTTTTTACGTAATTTACTAAGCTCTGAAGACCACCAAGGAACTCGCCTTGGGGAGCTAGTAGACGTAACCTGACAAGAAATATGATACGAATCAAGTATGATCTGTTGCACTTGGTCAACAGTCCACTCCACATCATTAACATTATTGTACTTACCAGAGAAGCTCCCAAACTTCCGCTCCAGAGCTGCTCTAAAGGAACCCCAATCACCTGTTCTGGGGTTCCTCCTTACAACCTTCAGTCCTGTGAGGCCTTAATAGAAAAAGTAATTAGTTGGTGATCTGAAGCAGTAACTGCCCCAAATACCTTCCAATCAGTAACATAATCTACTGAACTAGAGTTACATAAAGTAAGGTCAATGACTTCCCTTCTGTTACAAGTAACAAAGGTAGGTTCATTGCCTTTATTATGGACATATAAATTAAAAAGTAAGATATGTTCCATAAGTACATCCCCCCGCTGGTTACAATTACTGCTACCCCACACTGTGTGGTGAGCATTTGCATCACAGCCGAAGATGAATCTACAGCTTGAACTACAGTGGGCAATTAGGGCCCTAGTTATGTCAGCTAATGGTTCCTTCTCCTCATATGGGAGATAGGCTGAAACTATGACAAAACTAGAGATTGTCTTATTGTCATAGAATTTTAGCTTTACAGCAACTAAATCCCTGTTAAGAAAGTTAACAAGATTAAGGGCATTTAGATTAGACCTAGCCACTATGCAGGTTCTGGGAAGGTCACAACAGGTATCATAAAAGATATTAAAACCTTTAACATTGAGACCCATTGTTCTACCCTTGCGGGTCCAAGGCTCTTGTATAAGAGCAATATCTAGTTCTCCATCATTCAACCTTTTGGCCATAAGGCTTGAAGCAGCAATGCTATGATGGAGATTAATTTGACAAACCTTGATTGTAGTCATTGGTTAGCAGTATGAGTGAAACCAGAATGGCTATCTATCCTGGTTATCTTTAGAAGAAAAATCTTCCTTTAACAGCCCCATTGCTTCATCTATACCAAGCATAGAAGCTGGTGAGTCAGGTTGTAATTTTGCATCTGACCCTGAGTCCAACCCAAGCTCTGAAAAATCAAGAGCCCCAATTGAACTTACCTTTGAATCAGGGGAATTGGCCGGCCAAGGTTCATTCTCCTGTTCCATGTCCTCTTGAACATCAGGTTCTACAGAGAGGTCCGATGTTGTTGGATCCTCAACTGCTTTTTTCCTGTTAGGATCGTGGATAATCTTAAAGACACCACGATCCACTCCAGTTAGTGCGCAAAAATTTGCCCTCACAATTGCCTCAGCGTCTTCAGGGTCTACCTCAAAGATCCATCTAGAGGTGCCCGGTCCTGCAGCACTTTGCAGAACCATCCACCCCATAGACTTCAACCCTGGGTTTAGTCTCTGAAGACGCCATAAAAAGGTGCTCTGATTGGAGAATTGCTCCTTTGTTTTGAAAGCAACCTTCACGGGCTTGGGTGGCTCGTTTGCACCTATGACCTTGAGCATGAGGTTACCCAAGGCTTTATTGTTGAAGTGGCCTTTGATCCACCCTACAGTAAATTCATTACATTGTAAAACCAGCGCTCCTCTTTGGAGGTGGTTGCTGTAAATCTCAGGCAGTCTTTCGCCACCAGGAATGGTGTCAGTCCACTCTAAGATTTCTTTTAAGATGTTATTAGAGTCTTCCAAAGAAAGCTTGTCCAGAGAAAAGTCCTCCAGGACTGTAGTGATCTTGGTGGACTCGGTTGCACAAGCAAAAGAGACACCAGATTGGAGGCCCCCGGTTGGATCTCCCTCTCCAGCTCGGCTCTGCTCCGCTAGATTGGGCTTTCCTCCCAGGAACAACATCCTCCCTGGGCTTCTTTCCTTTTTGGGTTAGCGCATTGGGAGATGAAGTTGCACCAGAAGACCTAGGTCTCTTAGCTCCTCCATACGCCGCCATGGCCCTCATTTTCCTTAACTTCTTTTTCCGACTCTTGGACAATCCAATGGTACCAGACACACTGTCCCCTGAGTGCCTCTGGGGACCAGAGACTCCTACATAGAAAGGGCCTGCACCTTTGGACGCCTCACCAGCTTCCGAAGTAGACTGCAAAGCAGCAGTATTAGCACTGGCCTTACCCGAGGGCTTACCATATGCTACTGGAGACTGTATAAGACTTTTCGAACAGGAACCTCTGCCTAATTCCTGAACGCATCCCTTGTTCACCAGCGCGACGAATGATGCCGTATCAAATGCTTTTTGATTACTCATCATGTGTGTTTGCCTACCATTTAGTTACCCAGTGAGGGGTATCCAGGGGGCACCACATGGAGGCGGCAGGCATTACCCCCATCCCTCTGTCATAGAACTCTGCCGCTTGTGAATGGACAGACGTCTACCGTTACTGTGAAACAATGCGGAAATTGTTACGTGCCATTCAAAACAAGAGTCGTGGAATGCTTACTGCAGGTGTTGCACTCCTCCGTGACAATACTTGTTCACATACGGCACGACACACAGCAGCTGTTTTGACGGAATTTGGCTGGGAGTTGTTTGATCATCCACTCTACAGCCCTGGTATTGCTCCCAGCAATTTTCAAGTTTTCTTGCACCTCAAGAAATTCCTGTCCTCCGGTGAACGTTTTGGAAACGACGAAGAGCTGAAGACGTCTGTCACACGCTGGTTCCATTCACAGATGGCAAAGTTCTATGACAGAGGGATACAAAAGTTGATCCCACGATATGACAAGTGTCTAAATTCTGGTGGTTGCTATGTTGAAAAATAGCTGAAACATTTGCTGTACTTGTTGCCAATAAATATATTCCTGAAATTATGAGTTCTTTTTTTTATAAATTAGGGAAACTTCTTTTCTGGATGTGCCTCATACTTAGCATTTAGTTATAAAAATTCGATGCTTTTTTATAATTGTGAATGTGATTTGTAGTATAGAGATAGAACATACAATGCAAAGTCCTGTATCTGGATGTCTGTTTACTGGAAATGTCTATTTTCCAGACACTTTTTAACAATCAAAATGAACAAATAACTTTTCCCCTTAAATTTTTTTTGTACTTGCAATCTATTAAAAAATAGAATTAGTAAATTATTTTTTTTTATTTCTTCTTGCTTTTCTGTCCTGATATTAACTGGTGACATTTATGTTGTTGTTGTTGCTTATCCTCTTCTGGTCTGACGAAGTCAGACCAGATCTATGAACCCGTTGACCTGAAGAAAATCAAACACCAAAAGAGGAGTAGAGTAAATGTCTTCCCAGAGAAGACCAAGACAGTTCAGGATGTGATCGGCTGAAGTCCGGTGTAGATGGCATTTAGGGCAGAGGGGGTAGGTTTTAGTTCCCTCAGAAAATAGTAAACCTTTAAGATGGCCGGTAGCTAGGCGGCAGATGGTGGTGCAGACTCTCCTTTCAAAGGGAAGGGTCAAAGAAGCTCCAGGCTTATTTCCCTTGTACCAATGGTGGGTGGGGGGAATCAACCAGTCTCTGAGAAGCTGGGATTTCTTCAGGGAGTAAAGTTCAAGATAGGTAAGATCATAAGAGGTAGGGTGCGGTTGGCTGCAACCCTCTTTAGCTAGGCTGTCAGCTAAATCATTACCATAGATACCAATGTGAGAAGGAACCCACTGCAGGTGAATATTATGTTGGAGGGACAAGAGTTTTAGGTTGTTTACGATGGAAATACTGGTTTTGACGCCAATTTGGGTCCGGTTGTTGAGATGTTGCAGGGAGCTGCGGCTATCAGAGAATATCCAAAGGTTTTTTAAATAAAGGTCATTTTGCATAACAAATTCCAGACCCCTGTTGATAGCCAGAAGTTCACTTCTGAAAACGGAGCAGAAGTCTGGGTTACGCTGGCAGAGAGAAAATTTTTCATCAGGAGTCTCAATGTAGACTCCGCTACCAGCAGGACTATCGATTTTGCTGCCGTCAGTGAAAATTTTTGCGTCTTGTTTTGGAATAGAGTGAATAATTTCGAGAGCCAGTTGCTTCAGATGTTCGGGCAGGAATTCCTTCTTATTGACAGGAGCGGGAAGGTTGAAATGGAAGAAAACTTCTGGAAGATCTTCAGAAGGGTTCAAAGAACTGTGAAGGGAGTGCGGCTCTACATTATCAACAAGGAGGTTTTGAAAAACTATTTGGCTAAATGGACTGTTTTTCCTGAGCCTTTGGGAAAAAATCCAATTACTGAGGTATTCGGAAGTCTTGTTATGTTGTCCAAAGCTGAGGAGCTTGCTATAATATTTTACCAGGCTGGCTTGTCTTCTGGTATGGAGACGCAAAAGGTTAGCTTCATAATGTGCAATGTTGGCTGGGTAACTCTGTTTCAAACTTGCGATAATACGGGCAGCACTAAGTTGGACCTGTTCAAGTTTATTTAGATTGGTCTCAGAAGCACAGCAGAAAATTGGTGAACCGTATTCGAGAATAGGCCTTATGAGAGCCAGAAAGGTAGTTCTCAGAGTGGTCGCATCCGCACCCCAGTCTCTGCCAGCAATGTACTTCAAAATGTTCAAACGCTTTCTAGCTTTCAAGGTAATATGTTCAATATGCTTATTGCTGGTAAATTCAGGGTCAAGAACAAAGCCTAAGTATTTTGGATGTTTCTCATAGATAAGTTCCTGGCTCTCAAAGACCAGTTTTGGGTGATAATTATACAAATGCTTATTTGTAGTGAAGAAGGTAGTTGTAGATTTGCTTGGATTGAAGTGAAGTTTATGGTCAGCGGTGACATTTATTGTCTCAATATGCACATTTATTGTCTCAATATGCACAATTATTTATTGGTGACATTTATTGTCTCAATATGCACACTAAAAGAGAAGAGCAGAAAAGAACATATTATGAATATTAATGTAGCTGAATATTAATAGTGTTTGAAAAGAATGCCACCGGACACTTTTTTTTTAACTTCAAATTATAAAACTTCAAATATTCATTCATTAAAAAATCCATTGGATTTTGTTTCTTGTTTTAGATTATTTTTTCTTTTATTTAATCAAATTGATTTGCTTTTGAAATTCAAGACTCATTTTTTATGTTATTTCTCTCTAATTATTTGCACTACTAATTTTTTACATCAAATGGAAAAAGAAGAAAAACTTGTCTTTTCATGAAAAAGAAACGTCAAACTATAGTCTGCTCACTTTTATTATTTTTTTTAGCATATATTTTATCATTCTCAGTTAATTAAGTGTCATTCAACATGTAAAAAAACGTTGTTGTATAAAATTGGCTATTTATTATTTTTATTGAATAATGTTTTATTTTGATCTTTGTTTACCTTAAGGACCCATTATGTGGAAAAATCTTATTTTGTTGAAGATATGGGACTTTCCAAATATAGGACTTTTCCCTGTGTAAATTGAGCACCGTATTTTAAAAGTTCTTTATATAGTTATAAAGTTCTTCTATACTTTTGGTGAAATATTGAAAGAAACAACAGTTGTATTAATTTCTTAAGAAATTAATAGAAAAATGTATTTTTCAATTTTTACTTTCTTATTTTCATTTATTTAAAAATGATTCATTTGATTAATTAAATGACTTGAAATTAGCACTATTATTTAAACTAGATTGTAATTATTAAATCTTAATTTTTTTAAATTTAATATTGCTATTTTATAAGAGTTTCTTCATTTCTAATGGATTGAAGAAACCTATTTCTTGCTGGGTGGTTTTTTCCACTCAATATTCTACTGTATAAGAAACTTGCCATCCCTGGTTGTAAGTTTATGAAAGTAATTCACAGGAGTTGAGTTTTACTTAAATCATTGAGGTTTTGGCTATAGCATTTTTTTAAAGATTAATAAAATCAACAAAACACTTCTAAATACTTAAGTCTTTATCTCTCACAAATAAGAAATGCTTGAGACCAGCCAGTTGATAAAAAACAATAAAGTAGGTGTTAGACCTAGTGTAGTTTCAGCTAATAATGATTAATGAGTAACACAATGAATTGGAATTATTCAGGTAAAGGTCACTGCGGCAGCTATGTATATGTCCTAACTCACCCTATACTAGGGTGTGCACCCTTTTCTATGGTGGTTAGAGCAACCAACTTTGATCACAGACATCTTTGGTTTGAATTTTGCTGGCTGCCAACAAACATCTTTTTCTTACACAGTGGAGAACACTGTGGCGACTAGAGATGCTCAAACATGCAACACAACTATCTCCCTCCTCGACAGATGGCAACATTACTCATGAAATGCTCTCAGTTGATAGGGAGTCAGACTTCTTGTTCACTGGAGGGGGAATGTGTGGCAGCCACTGCATCTATAAAGCTTTCTAACTCACCCTGGACTGAGATTTACACCACATCCTTTTCTATGGTGGTTAGAGCATCTTACTATGACCCCAGAGGTCATTGGTTCAAATCTGGCTGGCAACAATACATGAATATAATTGCTAATGAATGATTATAGCTTTCCAATTAGTTCTTTACAAGGCATGTTTGTTACCTAGATTTAGTTTAATACATGCATGTATTTATTATGATTGAGAAGGAGTTTATATTCTTTAAAGTTGCTTCAAATGCTAAATATTGATTGTTAAATACTTGTATGTAATTTACCTTTATCTGTATTTTTTTTTATTTTTTAAATATATCGAACAGCAATTTTCAAATCTAACCTCAATATTTGTTTTGTGTATTAGTTTTTTAGATTTTATTTTTATTTATTTTTCACCATCTTTTTCTTTCAGTTTTATTTTCGTTTTGAATTACTATATTATTAATTGATAGAAAGCTTTTAATTAATTTTTATTTTTCAGAAAATGCATGATTTATCTTGTCTTTTGCGTGACATAAGTAAGTTTATTTTATAAATATTTGAAATTAGATAAATTGCTTGTATTTTGCTTTGAAACAAACATTTAATTTAAATATGTTGTTATTTCTAATCATTATAAGTATTTTCATTAAATTATATTCTTACATTTCTTAAACATCCATTCTATGTATAACCTCTGATATATAACTCTCAAAGTTTTCGAATAAATAATAAAACGAGTATATTTAGTTTAATCACCCAATTTTTAATATTTTACATTTAACCTGCAGGAAGAAGATCCACAGTGGTATTTTTTATTAGTAGATTTTTCGCTTGATGGAATTGTTGTAACTAAAGATGGAGAAGTTGTTGTGATTGACTTGGACAATCTTGTTGTTTTAGATAAGGCTACATTTTTGCCAGGTATTTAATAAAGGATTAAGATTTTTTTAAAGTAAAAAATTGGATATAAAATTACAGATCAGGGCTTGAAAAACCGCACGTCCTCGGCGGTCAAATATTCCCCACGGACAGCGAATTTCTTGAATCCGACGTCCGCATGGACTGCCATTTTCCCATTAATGTTCGTGATACATATTCAATTTTTGTTATCTTACTAGAGTCTAGCGCCTCACTTCTAAAATGACCCTCTAATCTAGAAATACAACAACATACTGTGTATGGTGGAATTGATGTTTTCTTTGTCTGGGAGTACTGCAGCGGTTGAAAGGGGCTTTTCAGCAATGAACTTACAAAAAAACACATTACGTACTGGTCTTAAACAAGAAGCGTTAAACGCAATTACAGGGCTGATTGTGCTCCGGAAAAAATCCGGATTTTCAGATTTTTCGCTAACAGTGATCCGGAAGTTTCCGGAGATGGAAGGTCCAGGCAAAAGGTTCAAAAAATCATTCATCACAGAAGTTTCCAGAAATCAAATTTTCAAAGGTGGACCTTAACACAGTTTATTTTATTTGTTTGTAAGGGAAAGCCAGAGAGATACTTTATAAGCTTATATTCATGATTAATATTAATTTTTTTTATCTGTAAATAGTTGTTATAATCATAAACTCAAGAAAGAAATACATATTTGTGAATTTTAATTACTTCTCCAGGTAATCATAGGTATGTGTAAAATTTAAAATATATTTTAAGTAAACTAAGAAATATTGAGAAAAAGGAAAGAAAAAAAAAACTTATTTAAAATTTTTCAATTTAAACCGTTTTTTTTTTTTTTTTTAACTGAAGAAATTTTCCGGAATTTTGACTTGGGCTCACAATCACCCCTGCAATTATGAACATCTACCAAAATGGAAAACCCCTTTCAGATTTCTGTGCAGAAACCTCTGTAAATCATTGGCTTGATTGTGGAACTGGCAAACGTCATATTTGATTCATTTAAAAAACGCAGTACCCTCGGATAAATTGACATTCCAGATAACTTGACCTTTGTCATTTAAATTATTTCATAAAAAAAAAATTATTTCATAAAAGAAATATTAGGTTACTATTAGTAACCTAGTATTTCTTTTATTACTGTATAATTTTATCCCAGTATTTGTAATCCTAGTAACTATTAATTCATTATGCAATTTATATAAATGTTTGTAATAAATAAGAGAAAATTATATTTTTATTTATTTAAAAGCTAGGGGTTAGTTTCGAAGGAGGAGGGGTAAAATTTCTGAGTTTTTTCGTGCCCTGTTGCAGATATTGTATTATATTACAATAGCATTCTATATTAATTAAATATTTAAGGTTGCTTTCATGTGCATAATTATTGAGCATTGAGCTGTGAAAATTTTTCCACAACAGTTTTAAAATTATTTTCATAGCTTGAAACGTCACATGCTAAAAACCAGTTTGTTTTATGTCTGGATTATTTGTTGTTGTGTTAAATGAAGAGGCAGTTGTCTCTGTCATCTTCATACACTTTGTTATAAGTTCTATATACAGGATGCCTATTAAATAACTTTGTTGATATGACCTCCTGACGAGCTTACTTTAAAAGTGAATGAAATGAAATTTTGTATATCCAGATTTTAAGAGATGCTCTTAAAGTGCTAACAATGGTTAAGATTGGTTCTTTCATTCCACACATCTCTTTCATGGTATGGTTAGAAATACAGAATTTTAAATAGAAACACCTCCTTTTTTTTACAATAAAAAGAAAACGTTATTCTTACACTAAAAAACTTATGATGGAATGATATTTTAACGGAAAAGGTTTAGAAGCTATAGACAGATATCTAGAAATTCTGGTAAAATACAGTAGAGAACCAATTATCCGGGATGCTCGGGACTATCGCTATCCGGATATCTGAATTTCCCGGTTTTCTGGATCGACCAAAAAGTGTCGTTAAACGATGTTTTATCGAACCCGAAGTACAAGGAAAAAGTGTAGTGCATAAAGTAAGAGAAAAAAGAAAGGTACTCCTAACTTTAAAAAGGAAAAAAAAATGGTAGAAATATAACATTTAAAAGAATAAAAAAATTTGCAAGTTTAGACAAGAAAATCAAGTTTAAAAAATACAAAATTCTCATATTTATTTTTTAAAAATAATTACAATTCCTAAATTAAATAATCTAAACAAAACCAATGATTAAATAACGCAATATATTTCATACCTAATTATACGGGGGGAAACAATAAAATAAAAGGAAAACTTATTAATCTAAATAAAAACACTTGAAAATTATCGAACCGAAACGATAGTTAAAAAAGGCACTAGCATAAATATTAAAACCTGGAACAAGGCAAGATCAACGGAATTCAAAAAAAAAAAAAAAAAAAAAAAAACCTAATGATAAAATTTATGAATAAAAAGAATTAATTTATTGAGTGCGAAATTTATCGCGAAAAGAAAAAAAATCAAGCGTAGTGGAATCAGAAAAGCAAAACTGCAATCTGCTTCATAAAAGAATCCTATGTTTAAATTAATAAACAATTCTCCTTTCATTTTATTTATTTTTTTTTGTTGATAAAAACAAGATTTTTAATTACAGCAGATGTGATTCCACACCAAGAAAAACTTGCAATTGATACCGCACTTCCAAAGAATGAGAATTTATTCAAAAGAAAAAGATTTTATTTTTATTAGTCGATGTCAAATAAATATATTTTTCCCTTTTCTTTTTCTGTTCACTGATATGCATGCAATGCATTTTCCCCTCCCCCCTCGTAAATCAAGCAGAAAACACAATCAGCATGCCACACCCTTGAGTTTGATTGACGGCCTAAAGGAAAAAATAAAGCATTCCTCCCTTCCCTGCCTTCAAGGTCACGGAGGAAATGACGTTTCTCTGTGTAAACGGGGAAAGAAATTTCCCCTTCCTTACATTTTCTTCTACTCAACTTCAAGGATGAGTCCAATTTCCGCTTTTTTCGTTTTAGCTTAAAATCGTTCTAGTTTAAAATGGCGGGAAAATCGAGCAAAATTTTTCCCGGTTTTCTGGTTTCCCGGTTATCTGGATACCGGATAAATGGTTCTCTACTGTAGAATGTGCAAACACTTGCAGCTACAAAATCAACAAATAGATTATTAAAAGAAGTTTATTCATGGATTTTATCATAGTTAGTAAGCAAAGAAATGAATTGTATATTTGCATATACAGTTGAAAATACCATAACCAGAATTGTCAGGACTTAGGACTTATTTATTCTTTTTTTTTCTAGTCAGGAAGATATATTTTTCTCAATAATAGGTTTTTAAGGTAAACCAAAACAAAACATGTATTATTTAATAAAAAAAAAGATAATTTTGTGAGAATTAGAGGTCAATTTTCATAAAATACATTTTATTAACAAAAGAATGTTTAGTGTGATAAAGTAAAAGTTTTGGATAAAATATTTAAGGGAAATAAAAAATTAAAAGGTCAGCAGATAAGTTTAACTTTCACTTTCTTGACTAAATACATGTTTTTATCCTTTTTTCTTCCTTTTTTCATTTCTTTTTTTTGTGATTTGATTTATTTTAGTGAAAAATTAGTTTATTTAAAATTGAAATAAAAATCATATTAAAAAGAGGAAGTTTCAGATAAGAAAAATAAATCTTATCTCGTAAAAAAGTATTAAATAAGGAACAGATTTGAGTTGATTTTTTATGAATCAAGTTTATAGTTTAATCCAAAACAAATCCTGTTCGATGGTGTTACACTATTAGAGCATTTTTAAAAAGTGCTTAAAGGTGCTTATTTTTTAATTTTGTTTTTAAAAGCCTTTAAAGGTGCTTTTTTCATTGAGTGTTTTTAAAGAGTGCTTAGTTTTCTCTTTTTCAAAATGTGATATTTTTTCTTTACTGTGTCAATTTTTGCTAAGAGTTATGAAAAACTGGGGTTTTCCCATTGTTCCATTCATTGTTTTCATAATTTATTCCAGCACGTGATCCATTTTGATGCACCGTCGGCTTGTAGCTTATGAAAGAGCCAATAATTTTAAATGTTTGGTTTCATCATGAGCTGGATGAAGTACTTAAAGGTTCGCATGTGCGTATACTGAGTTGGATTCGGTAGAAGGATTCTTACGCTCGCATGTGCAATTCTGCTGCATTTTGCATGAGATTCTCAATTTCAGGCTTCATTTTCTGCCCTTTGAAATGGAACAGATAAAGTATCTCGAATTTTTGCTGATCATGGTGACCAACTAAACATTGACAAAATTTTTCCTAATAGCAAAAGAAAATTCTATCCACTTTGTTAATTTCATCTTTGGTGAAGTGTCATCATCTTCGTCACAGGCGAGCCAATGGCCTTCTCTGGTTTTTCTAATCATAGACCAGTACCATAATTCTTGGACTTGACACTTAGAAATCATTCACTATAAGTATTTTCATGTGTGTTCAGAATAGTCCACTATCACAAAGCTTCATCACCTCAAAATTTCCATCTTCTTGTTATTAATTTAATTTAATAAAGATAATAATTAAATGAGATGTTTAATCGTAGGATTTTTACCTGAGGGAATGTACATTAATTAAATAATTTTTTAAAATTTTTTTTTTACTTATTACAGTACAGAACCCGTTATCCGGAAATCAGAAAACCGGAAAACCAAAAAACCGGAACGAAATTCGATAAATTTTCCCGCCATTTCTTAAAAAAAAATTTTGTTTTCCTCATAAGATTTTAGGATTTTTCTTTCTTTTTTGAAAGATACCATCATTTTGGAAATAATCATTAGTGTATTACTCCATCGTTTTTTCTTCTTTTTAAGATTATTTCCAAAAAAAAAAATTTTTTTTAGTTGGGTTTAACAATAAAAAATACGCCTTTTTGTAGCGATTCAGAAAACCGGAAAAATCAGTTATCCGGAATAGTGATGGTCCCGATCGTTCCGGATAATCGGTTCCCTACTGTACTTACTTTTTATTCTTTTTATTATTGTATTATTACCATACCCTCCAACTTATGAGGATTTTGAAAATAATTCTTTCTAGTGGTAGCGAACCAAAGTAGAAATTTTTAAAGCAAATGGATCTCTCATAAAACTTTTATCAGAACTTAAGAATCTAGCCATATGGCCTGCACTTTTATAAGTAATAGTGGACAAGTTACGCTAAAATATTTTTTTTTTAAATATTAAGACATTAATTTTGCTACCGTCTGAAAAGAAGATTTCTGAAACTACGGAAATTCCGTAGCAGTTGGAGGGTATGTATTACTTTTAAGATTTTCTAAACTCTTAATTTTTTATTAAAAAACTAATAATATTTTGAGTCAAGATTTTAAAAAAAGTATGAAATAAGATTCTCGATTTGAAATGGAGCAAAAAAATCTTATGTTATTCAGTTTGTCATTCCAAAGAACTTTAATTCATCTTTTAATGATTTCATTTGAAAGTAATAAAAATAAAAAATTCAATAATCTTAGATTTGTTAATATGAATGTAGGGACCATATAAAAAATTAATTTCTCTCAAAATGTTTAGCTTCAATACTCGTTATTTATATTTCAAAATTATTGAAAGTTTTTTTAAAATTATTTCATTAACAAAGTACTCAACTTAGTAACAAGTTTTAATAAACATTTAATGAGGGCTATTCACTAATTTACATTAGTTATATAAATTTATTAAAATTTCATTAGTTTGCTTAACTCTTTGCATATTAAATTCAGTATGCTGGTATGATCAACAATATTAATATTGTTATTGTTTTGTTGCATATGCTTTTATAAATGACTTTTATTTAAATCACTCAATAACTTTTTATTATTAATTTAAAAAATAGAATGAGTCATTCAATATTGAATATATTTAAAATGGAGTAGAAATCGTTTTTATAAGGGCTAATATAATCAAGAATAGAGTTTTTTGTGAAAATAATTATTTTGTCATGATCATGTAAAGTTTTTAGTAATTATTTTGCACTTTGTTAAGTTTATATACACACATATGTATATATATTTAAGCCAATCCAAGGTAGCAAACAAATCAAACGCACTTTAGTGCTGCAGTAAGAATGCAGCATAAAAAATCCCTCTATTTACGATTCTTACTCTTTGTGCTTCTGTTTTCTTTTAAATCATTCTTGAAAGATACCGGCATGTGTAAGTTCGTATGAATTTGCTATTCGCTTTATAGATTTTGTTTTGTGTTTTGTTCTGTATTTTCTGTTTTTTGCTTGATATGCTTATTTCATTTATATCTTTTATTTAATGTGTTCTATTTTCATTTAAATTTTTTTGAGTGCTTTTCATGCTATTGTATTGATATATTTTGCTTTGGCTTTATTGTTACAATGTTAGAAAGCACTCTTTTTTTTGGATTTAATAGTGTAAGCTGATGAAGAGATTATATTTTTCCATTATTTTATTTTCCAACTTTATAATTTTTTTAGTAAATGTTTACTTTTTTTAAAAATATTTTATTATTTTTCATTAATCTTTATTATTTTCCATGTTTTTTCTATATTTTTAGCTAATATTGTATTAATATAGCCAAAGCAATATTGATTGCTAAGCAATTTTGCTTTGGCTATACTAATACAATATTAAAAAGCACTTTTTTTGGATATATTATATTTTTGCCTTTTTTTTTTTTTAATTTTTGAATATTTCAAACTATTTTTTTCTTTTCTTTTAAAAAAATCGTTAAATTTTCTCATACTTTCAGTATTTTTTAAAACTTATTTTATGAGTTATATTTACTTTCGGCTTATGCGCAGTAAATAGCACTTATTTTTCTTAAACAATAGGAAGAAGAAATTTTTATTAGTGCACATATCCTAATTATGATTTTTTTTTATAAAAAAGTGCTTAAGTGCTTTAAAATAGTTTTTGAGTGCTCAAAAGGTGCTTATTTTTTGTTAAAAATTTGGCTACTCACCCTTAATATTCAACTTTATTAATATTTGTAGTTAATTCCTCTCACTGAAGCTTGTTTTTCTTTAACTGCTTACCTTTTTAACAACCCTTTAGGGTGTGCTCATTAAAGCAGTATAAATGTTTAGCTATTCTAAATGCAGCAAGAGGAAATATTTTTTTTCTTAAACATTTAGTTTTGTAAAGGTCAGGAACAGTATAAAAAATATATTTTTATGCGACAGTACCAGAAAACGGACATCTGGATGTGGGACTTAGTGTTCTATAAATACAGTTAAATTTCCAAACAAGGGTCACATACAAGATTGTTAGTGTTAAGAAGTGGCTGCTATTCAGAGTTATCAACAAATTGATTGTTCAAAAAATAAAGAAAAAAAACACAAACAGTAGATTGATTTATTTTACTAAAATAATGATACAAACAGTATTGTAGTGTAGCTAATTTTTACACACATTTCTGTTCTGTTTTGCTTTCAATTATTTTGTATTTAACTAGAAAGGAACATGAACTAAAAATTAAACTAGTTAATGTATTTGTGTTCCTTACTTTAAGAGTAGTAAATGACTGCTAAACATTCCATAAAATTAGTAACTGATTTTAATTTCCTACTCACTCATGATGAAGATCATTGCCAATTGATTTTTAAATCAGTGGAATATCACTTAAAACCGTTAAAAAAACTTTATGTAACTCCAGAAGGAAAATTATTTTGTAAATAATCATAATCATCATGATTACTATTGATTAGTATTAATAAAGCATAATAGCTTATAATTTGCTTGAAATCTTGTAAAATTCGAAAAAAGTTAAAAAAAAAAAATATCATGTTATTTATTTTTAAACATATAAGAATGTGTGTTACATAAACATTTTGAAGATGTCCATTATCTTAAACACACTTTTCAAACAACGTCCATTTTCTTGAACATGCATGCTGACTTAGGTCCAAAATAAAAAAAACTCACTGACCATAGATTATAGAAAATAAAATGTCTTTTAATCAATCAAAATTAAAATACAGGTTTGTGCCTGTTCTAGAAACCATTTATTTTATCTTTAACATAAAATTATTAATTTAAAGTATTATAAATTAGTATTATAAATTTTTACATCCATGTTTCTAAGTGTGAATTAAAGAAAATTAATAAAAAAAGTTTTATCAAATCAACAAACGAACATTTAAAATTACTGGATCATCTTTTTTTATCTAACTTATAATTATGTATAAACACATTCTTATAATTATTCATTTAAATTAATATAAAATAGTTTCTAGTTTCATAATTATTAGAAATCACTTAAGTTATTCAAATCAAGAAAACAATTTTTTTCTCTTTTCAATTTTACTGTAAAGATAGAAATATATTTTAAAAAAAGAAATTTTTTTTTAGAACTTATATGTCAATATTTTTGCTTTTATGTGCCTAAATTGCTGGTATTGTGCATATTTAGGTAAAATTTATGGTGACTTTTGTTTCTGACGCTTAGGAATTGCAATTTGAAACTTTTCTTCATGTAGCACCTTTCTATATCTCAGAACTTTTCTTAGGATACGATTATTCATATGTTTTCCTGGTAATCAATTGTCTGCTAAAAATAGATTACTACTTAAAAAATAAACTTATTATTATGATGCATAGCATTGAAAATTTACTTTCTTTTAGGCTCATCTGTTTCAGATACAGCATTGTGTAATGAAGTGTGCTTTCAAAAAATTACTATTGAAATGTTTTATGAGCCTAGCAATTCATCATCATGCAGTCACATATCAAAATATGGCCAGTTAATGTATGCTTTAGTTTGCAAAGATGTTTTATCAAATATTGAAGATCATAAAAGTGAGGGTTTCTTTAATTTTGATGGTCATCGTGTTCATAAAAGGAAAAAACACCCAGGTTTGTTATTTATTTTACTAAACTTCATATTATAGATTTTTAGGAAAAATGAATCATTTAGTAATTACTTGATTGCTAGTATCCAAAACAAATTGAGTTTGTAAATAATAACTTTCATAGGATAAGTATAGATATTCTTTATGTTCTGTTGATGATAGAGAATATTATTTATTTTTGTTGTTGTTTTTCTTTGTTTGTTGACTTTGAAGTTTTTTACCAATTCATACTATAGCAAATTTAAATGAAGTTACAGAAAGTAGATATTTTACTTTCTGTTATATGAGTGAGATTTTTAAGCCCTAAATATATTTAAAAAAATCAGAGGGTTTGACCTAAACCCTGAATGTAAAATAGGTAATTTGTGCAGTGGTGCTATAGAGGGTAGAGTACTGGGTGGAGGCCCAGCTCAATAGGAAATTTCCTTCTAAATGGGATTTACCATCAGCTTACTGAATAGTTTGAAAAATCTCTAGGGGTTATTTTTTTAACATTCTGTAGCATTTTAGTAAGCATCTGTGGCAAAGTTTAAATCATAAGGAAATATATAAATGTATATATTTTTTAGTTATCATTAATTATGGGATGGGCGATTTCGTTTTTGTCCAAGCTTAAGATGTAAACGAAGGGTTATCATGCCGAAGCTTGTTTAGAGATATGTAAGTTTTTTTTATGTTCCTATTACTACCAACATAATAAATTTAATGTTATATTTTTTAAATTTGTATGGAAAAACATTACATACTAACAAGTTTATTTTGAAAAGATTGTGTTGTTTTCGATCAAGCTTTTATAACTACTTTAATTTGTTTTATACTATGATTTCATGATTATCAACACTAATTGCTACTGAAGTTGTTGCTCAAATGTTAGTTGTTTCCAATAATTAACATAATCGATCAAATTAGACTCAAACAAGCATGCAACCACTGACATTAAAAAAGTGTTGCTAATTTTATTTTATTTGAGTGCTTATAAATGAGAACTTAACAAGCCCATTGCTGATACTCCTGTATTTTCCTGATATTTGTGTTAAAGAAACCTGTGATTTAGATAGCTTGGGGATGGGGGTCAAAATCATCTACTTTGAAAATTTTCTTGGAATCTTAATCTACGCATGCTTATAACATTTGCAGAGATCCAATTGAAGAGGGGAATCACTGATGCTCTTTCCAACTTTCAGGCAAATTCAACCAAGTTTTGCTATAAATGTTTTCTCAAGCTTCCTTATCCTTCTAGGATAAGGAACAGAAACTCACTCTCAGCCCCCCTTCACCAAAACTTGCTACGGTTGAAGTTTTTACTCTAGCTGGTAGATAGAGTAAATCACTGCTAGACTTGCTAAGGAACAGCTGGCTTATGCAAACATTCATTCCCGACAACTGACAAACATAACATTCCCGACAACTGACCAATATAAGTTAAATCAAGTGCATAGGGCGTGGTAGAGAAGTATCCATTGTTTGCATAAAAGGCCATATACAGTAGAGCGCCGATTATCCGAACTGCTCGGGACCGAACGTGGTTCGGATGATGAAAAATTCGGATAATTGGAAAGTTGTTCAAAATCTAGTTTAAATGATTATTATTTATGCGCCAACTTCCCTTCACACTTTTTCCAGGCTTAGGACAGGCAGTACTATCTAAAATAGCTCTGGCATGTTTAAAAGTTTTTTTTCTTCTTTTTTTTAATTTTTAAATTTTTTTAAAAACTTTTTTTCGTTTTCAATTTTTTTGGGTCTTATTTCAGCTTTTTATAAATTTTTTGTCAATTACTGATTTTACTACATTTATCTTTATTTTCCATTGCCAAAGAAATCCAGCAAAGACTTGTTTCAAGGAAGATACTCTTTTTTGAGCAGCCATATCCCTTATTCTTTTTAAATAAATCAACTGAACTGGATCAACATCATTTTGACGTTCTAGCCAATTCATTGCAATATCTAATGCATTGCATGCTTCTATATGAGAAGGTCCACAATCTTGAACTTGGTCACCTACTTCTTCCTCTTCGTCGGTGGAGTTCCGATTTTCATTCAAAATTTCAGTAACAATTTCATCATCATTTAAAATTTGAAATCCTGGGTCATTTTCAGTGTCTTGACACCAGTCTTCGATTTCTTCTGCTGTATAACCTGGCATCTTTTCATCCGGAAATTCTACTGGCTCAGAAACTTCAGTTTCGTTTGTTTTTCTGTTAAGAATCTTATTCCAAGATTTTCTAAGCGTCGATGTTTTTACTGAATTCCAGGCATCAGCTATCATCATGCAGCAATCTTTTAAATCAATAGCTTTGATTGAGTTTCGAAAATCCCCCTCATTTTGTTCATCCGAGAGTAAAATCTTCCTCAAAAGTTGCTTTCTATAAAGACATTTTAAGGTTTCAATGACACTTTGATCCATCGGCTGAATCAAAGGTGTCACATTGGGTGGCAGGAAAACAACACAAAACATTCCATTCTCCCGATCTAAGAGATCTGGATTTGGATGCGACGGAGCATTGTCCAAGATGAGTAACACTTTTCCTGTTTTTCCCAAATTCTTTTGATATTTCTTCACATTTGGAATGAAAGTCTTATCATACCACTCAATAAAAATGCTGGTGTTCATCCACCCTTTGTTTTGAGACGCATAAATGACAGGTAGTGTTTTAAAATTTTTGAAGGCTCTTGGATTTTTGGATTTTCCAATCATCATTAAAGGTATTTGATGATTTCCAGTTGCATTTGCGCATACGTTAATTGTGACTCTTTCTTTAATTATTTTGTTCCCGGAAACACGCTTTTCACCTTCTGAAGCCAAAGTTCTTTGTGGTAGAGATTTCCAATTCAGTCCACTTTCATCTGCATTATAAATAAATTCTTCTTCATATCCTTCAGTTTCAATAATGCTTTCTAATTCCTTTACAAAATTTGAAGCGGATTCGGTAGATGCAGAAAGTTTCTCGCCATGAATTTCTGAGTCGCGTATTCCATGTCGATGTTTAAAGTTCCTTAACCATCCTGAACTAGCCTGAAAAGTACCTTTTCCACCAAACTTCTCATGAAAAAATAAAGCCTTCTCGCATAATAGGTTGCCAGATATTGGTTGACCTAAAGATCTTTTTTCTAGGAACCACAAATAAAGTGCTTTGTCCACTTCATCGTTGCTTGACTTTTTCATGCATTTTCGATCCAAATTTCCATTGTTTTTGTCCATTACTGAAACATAATTCATAACCAATTCTTCATTTTTTTTCAATTCCGATACTGTCGATTTTCCTACGTCATATTCTGCCGCTAATTTACTGCCACTTTCTCCATTTTTCAATCTTTTTAAAATTTTCGTTTTATCACTTAAGGAAAGATAGATTCTCTTACGTTTGCACAACATCTTTCTAGATTCTTATGAAAAGCACTTTTCTCAGGTAACTCTACTTTTCAACTGATTGTAATCTTGACAACAGAAAACCTGTTGTCCAATAGTGCATTTCGGAAGTGACGTCATAAAAACATGGTCATTCTACTGGTCATTTTCTAGTTTACATGATGAAACCAAATTCTGTTAATTTCCTCGAAAAGTAACCAGCTGTGAGAAGCGCACTGCAATCACTAATCATTAACCATAAGTGACAACTACCCATCCCCCAATTGTAGAACTTCAGCACTTATCTATTCATAAACTCCTTCCGCATTCCAACCATTGTTGACTGTCAAAATGAAGCTCACATTCTTGAAAGATAATTTTCAGTTGAAGGGGGCTAAAGGGGTATGTGGGTTTAACTGTATAATAATACATGCATGCACAGCTACTTTAAGAAAACTGCTGAAAAAGTTTGTAAATTAAATATGATCTTCAGATGTAGTAGATCTTATTTATTCTTCTAAATTTAGAAAAATTATCGATAATTTAAAAAGTATTCTAAACTCGAAGAAAAAAAACGAATTCGGACATGGTTCGGATAATTGGACATTCGGATAATAAGGGTTCGGATAATCGGCGCTCTACTGTATTTTGGTAAAAATCCCGGGATCAGCCTATAAACCACAATTGTCAAAATTTTTATTTTTTGGTGTGTTGGAATTGTAAAAAAGTGGTAGGCATAATCTTTTTCTTTAAATAGTGACAATCTTCTCAAGAAAATTGACCACCATTTTTCTATTGTAATACCCTTTCCTACTCCTCCTTTCTTTAATGTTTTTATAATGAAAAAAAAAATTTATATTATGTGTGGTAGCATTTTTAGTACCTTTAAATTCATTCGTTTGATGATAACCTTTTCACACTCCAGTGTTTTTTTTTGGCGGGCATTTGGGTCTATTTCCCATTGGCCTCAGAAATTGCAAAATTGCTACTCTCTTATCATTACCCAGTGAGCACTTATGGCTAAGCTACACCGTTGGAGTAGCGTCACCCACGTCATACAACCACAAACCCGTTTATAAGGTGGGTTACATTCACACAATCACACAGAAGAAAGAACATAGAACGCATAGAGAGAGAAAGAAACATCCATGCCCTGAGCGGGATTCGTACCCGCAACCATCGGCTCCACAGTCAGGCATGCTAACCACTAGGCCACCTGGTCGGCCCATACTCAAGTGTTGTGAACACATTTTAAGTAATTTAACGCTAGCGTTAATAAGATCTTGTCTACTGATTAATTTGTGATAGTCTAATTTTAAATTCATAGTCATCTCGAGAGACATTTAAGCAAAACTAAAAGTATTATAATTATTATTATTATTATTTTTGATTTTTCAAAAGATTCAGCATCATTTTGAATTAGTAAAAAATTCCTATAACACATTTTTGTTTAGTTCAATGAATCAACCAAAAGTATTAAAAACCTAAGAATCTCTTCAAACTGAAGAGTTTTATAAGTGTATTAGTGTTTGGTTTTCTTTTCTAAAATACTAGTGTAATTACCTAGTAGTTTTTATAGGTTAAAATAAAAACAAAATTATTTTTTGTTGGCCAATATAAATGTTATAATCAAAATTTCAGAAAAAAAAACTAACTCCAGAAATGATTACATACGATTTTTTGATTTGAATTACTTCTGTTTTCAGTAAAATTTATAATCTCTTTTTCTTTTACAGGACTTTTACATAAAATCCCTTTAGTAATAGAGGATTCAGTGGAGAGTTTACTACGAGAATGTGTGCAAGAAACCAAGCCAAATGGAAGATTGAAAGCTGTTACGCAGTTACGAGATCTTTTAGAAAACTATGTGAATGTAAATAATTTTGAAAGCCATGTTTTTTCCAAGAATACTTTTAAATTTTCAAAAAAAGTGTAGATTTGTTAAGATTTGATACATATTATTAAAATTTGAAAACTCCTGTTTTTAATTTAAATTTAGAACAGGAACCAAATCTTGTACATATATAGCATTTTCTATTTTTTTTTATTTCTTTGTGTTGAGATTTATTCTGTTGTAAATTCTTTGAAAATGTATATGTACTGAAAGTTTTAAAGAATAAATGAAAAGTACCTTATTTCAAACAAAATATCTTTTATGGCTAATTAATTTGCATTCTGATACAATAACAGTGTGTATTGGTATTTGATTAGGTATTATATATTAGTTCTGTATTTGATTACTGGTAATTAGTCTAGAGATTATAGAATTGGCGATTCAAAAACTATTTTGATTGTGACTTAAACTAAACTTATGTTTTGTAAGGTACTTGTTTTACTTTTCAGCATGCTGCAGCTGAGTGCCTGTAGTTCGTTCTGTAAGAATTAACCTCCTTCTTAACATTGTTTACAACTCACATCTGATGCATTATACAGGAATGATTTTGTTTATGTATAACACCATCATCATCATAGTTGGCCAGACAGCTCGGGATGAGCCAGTGTCATCCTTTGAATTCTATTCCATTGTGTTCTATTTTTGACACATATGCACCAGTTTTTTTCACTAAATAGTAAGAAAGCCAATCTTCACTGACTCCATCCATTTTAAAAGTTTGATATTTTCCTGTTTGTTTATGGTTTATCTTAAAGAATTTTTTTTGTGTAAAATCATCCATTCTAAATGTTAGGACTGCCCTGTTTATTAGGTTAATTTTCATTTTTATTTATAATTTCTTGCTCTCTGTAAGTTGTTTATAATTACATACTTAGACTCTTTTCATTTTTTGACTCATAAAAGATCTAGCCTACTTCTTCATGCCCCCTCAGGTTTGGTTAGACTCTTCTCATTTTTTGACTCATAAAAGATCTAGCCTACTTCTTCATGCGCCCTCAGGTTTGGTTTAGGATCTTGCTTCCTCTGATCTTTCACGTTTTGATCTTTTAATTTCATTTCAACTTTTATTTGTCTCTGCCAAGTCATTCTTGGTCTCTCTCTTTTTCTCTTGCTATCAGGGGCCCAAGGGTTCTGGGCAATGACATCGCCGACACTCTGGCTAAGGAGGGGATGAAAGAAAATCTGATAAGTCCAAATTCCCTCACCTTCATGGAGCTGGCATCAAAAAAGAAAAAAGAAGACCTCGCTTCCTGGCTCGTACCCCCCAAACATCACTGGTACCAGAGCACCAGTCCAGGAGGTGCACTCAACATTCGGTGCAACCGCAAGGACCAGACTGCACTTACCAGGCTTATCAGCGGCCACCTTAAGTCCCTTTCTTTTGAGGGTAGTATTAAAATCTACCCTAACTGCCCCAGGTGCCACAACATGCAGGCTTCCCCCCAACATATCCTAGACTGTCTTGGTCTGGACAAAAGGGACATTCTTAATAACACACTTATGGTGGCTGACTTCCTCCGGGTGATGAATTTCATGGACATAGTTTAGCCCTGCTAATTTTGGGGATAAGGAAGAAGAAGAAGAAGAGGGGCCCAAAAAAGAGAAACACATTAATTTTTATCTGGGCGTCCCCAGTACATGTTCTGTTCATCTCCACCTTCTCTTCTTGATTTCGTGTTCTAGTTTAGATAGGTTTACTTTTTCTAATATAGTTCTGTTTTTAATCTTAGTAGGTCAAATAATTTTGAAAATTTTTCTAAGACAGTTATTTTGTAAAAACTCTAGCTTATGAATGTCTGACTCTCTAAGGCACTATGTTTCAGAACTATATAATCAAATTTCTCTGTTGTTTTTTTAGATATATATTTTTGTTCTGCATTGAATGCTTGTTGATTTCCAGAATTTTTGGGGGCTTCTACAAGATGTTCTTGCAGGGATAACTCTGTTCTTAATATTATCTTCCACTCTTCCCTGCTGTCAAGAGCAGAACCATGATATGTGAATTTGAATTCGTTTATAGTATAATTTTGAAATTTTTTTTATAGTATAATGTTATGATTACAGAGTTATAATTTTGCCAATAATACTTAAATATTCCTTATTTTTATTTGATTAATAAATGTGTTAAGTTTTTATTTAATGTTTAATTTCATATGGATAATTTTTTCTATTAATAAGTAATATTTAATTGTTTGGATCTGCTGTTTTTGCCTTTATTCTCCAAAAATTAGAAGTTATTTAAAAATTATTCATCATGATTTGTAAAGATATGGTTTATGAATTGCACTTCCTGCTTCACGTACACACAATTTTTAAATCATACATCGCAATTTACAAAAAGGAATTAAGTCACATGCATATTGTAACTTATTTCTTTATGCATTTTTTTAATGATGCTCTTGGCTATTTATGTTTCCAATTTCGAAGTAATCCATTGCAGTTCAAACCCTCTTTGAAAATCTCTTATTGTGATTTTTAATTTTCTTGTTTCACATTCAAATTGCAAATAACTCATCACATTATATATTTGTAGTGATTTAAAAATTGCACACTCCCATTCATTAACGCATAATTTAAAAAGACCACATTGTTTTCCTTATTCATAAATTTGAAGTAAAATTGAATTATTCCATTTAAAGCATGCCAAATTGGACATTATTAATTCTATGAATGCAGTCATTTTTGGAGGGAGTTACATTTTTTAAATATTAAATACAATTCTGTAATTTTAAAACTGTAAATTAGATAAAAATTTAAGATTATTTCATGAGAAATTTTTTAATATTTGGGAGGTGGATAATTTTTAAGAACTTTTTGGTGGTGGGCATTTTTCCAGCCAAGTTTATTTTATCATCAATGCACAGCTATGCAATCACATAAAATTTCAAAAAAAGAGAAGAACACATCTAGTGGTTTAGTTTCAGAGGAAAGGGAACTTTTCTTTGGAGGGGGTTAAATTTTCAAAATTTCGTGGGCATTAATTTTTCTTGCAAAGATTATTATACTTTAAACTCAAAATTTACGTTATAAGTGAAGCACTTATATAACCACCAATAATTAGTTGATTGAACTAAAACATTAATTTTAAATTTTGTGGGAGTTTTTTGCTTGGGTTGTTATTTTGATAATTTTTATTATATCTCTTTTATATCTGAAAAAAGATGTTGGACCTCTCAAATTAATCTAAGTTTTTGCACAAAAAATCCTTATTTCTTGTGACTACAGTGTTAACAAGATTCCTTTCAAAAAAAGAAGAAATTTATGCATTTTGATATTATATGTTAAACTCTTTGATATTATATGTTAAACTCTTCAGTTTAGGTAAGAGAATTAAATTCCTTGCTACCAGTTTCTAAAGCATTGGAGACCAAAATATAAAGGAGAAGGAGAGTTCGAAACAAAATAGAGGGACTTATGGATTTCGAAAGTTTTATATAACTGTTACTGTAAACTTCCAAAATAAAATTATATTAAGGCATACTACATACTTTTACCAAGCCACTTGCCTGGGATTTACTAGACTTCAGGCTCTTATCATAACATTATCACTTTGCTTAGCCAACCAATTTTTTTGTTACCCAAATCTTTTGGATTTTATCCACTATTAATAATTTAAATATTAACTGTTATAAATTGTTTTGTTGCAAGGCTATTAAGCAAAGTTAAACTTCTAAAAGACTGGATTTCTCATGGGTTAACAGAAAAAAGGATTGGAAAAAAAGCAAAGAGAAATAAAGAATCAGAATAAAAACATGATAAAAACATTACAATGAAAAAGTGAGCTTAAATTAATTAATTATTTTTTTAATTAATTACATGTTGATAAATTAACTCATTTTTGTAAATTTGTAACTAATCATAAGATTGAGAAAGTTTTGGGAATTGATACATAATATATGATAATATACTATAATAGTTATATAATCAACAAAATATAAAATTCCTTTCAGCCAGACTTCAAATTAATCACTATAGACAAATAAATGTAAAATTTTTTTTTAAATGAATTTGAATTAATGTTTAGTTACATTAAATCTGTGCTTAAAGGCCTGAATAGAGTTGGTCATTTATTTGATATAACTTTACTTATTGATTTAACTTTGTGCATCACCACTTTGTGTGTCAGTTGTGCTTTGTGATCTTAAACGGATTCTTTTTTTTGTGTTTTTTATTTTTTACAATGTTAATTTCATGTTTACCCTCTGAAAGTAATGTCTTACAAAGTATTTCTTAGTGAATCTAATTGAGTGAATCTAATTTAAATAAAAATATTATACTGTTCACTGTTATTGATATGTTTCAAAGAGCTCTAGTTAGATTAGACCATAATATGAACATAATGATTCAGTCCATTGTTAAAGTTTTTGTTTTCAATATAATTTTAAAAGTAATATTACTGATATATTTACAATAAATCACATAACAGTATTTATTAAAAGAAATGAAATATTAATGTATATAGTAGTTTTAATTTGCTAAACCAGGTAGTTTTTCAAGTAATAATTGTCTCTTATGTGAACTGAGGGAAAAAAAAATTTCCAGCTTTATTTTTTCAATTGGTAATTTTTATTTTCACTAAATGTTAAGTATCAATGTAATAATTTATATGATAATAGATTAGTACACAATTGTATGTCAACACATTATTTATTACCTTAAACTGTCTGGAATTTATTATTAAAGGGTTGCGCTTGCGTGAAATTTACTATCGTGGAAATGCAGCTTTTTTGCCTTTTGGCTAATCTCATAAGATTGAAAACACTTTATATTCTTTAGTATTTGTTACCTTAATCATATCTTATTCACACATTTCTCTTCTGAGTAATTCATTTTTTTAATACATTGTAACTTTTAAGTTCTTCTGTGTGTAACTATAATTTAGCACTGTTAATTTCTTATAAACATAAATATTATTACATAAGATAAACATCTATTTGGCATTTGAAGAATAATATTTTTAAACAACAGTATTCCTGCAAGCATTTTCATATTCATGTGAAAGTACTTTTTATAGCTAATACTTTGATTGTAATGTTCTTAATACTAAGAGCATTATAAAGAAAATGATTAATGACCTAATTTCCATAAATTTGCTCAATTTTTAAAGAAAGATACAATTTTGCATGCAGAACTTATTGTTTTTTTACTACAGTGAAAGATCTGAAGCAAACCAAAATTCACAAATTTGTTGGATTTTATTTTCAACTCTGATATTTTCAATATTTTATGCAAATAATGAATACTTAAGTGCATATTTTTGTATTTTAAAGCATTTGTATTTAAAAATTATTTTGAAGCATTTATATTAATCTACTCCAGACATATATTACCATGTTTAGAAGGTAAATTGAATGATATGTGAAATGATCTTTGTAACACAAAATTCTGTATAACTCAAAGTCTCCTGTTTCAATTTTTGCATTATACAGATCTTCTGTTTATGTCTTTCTTATTGTATCATCATCAGCATTGGCACGAAAGCCCTTTGTGAGCCTGGGCCTCTCTCAGAAGCTTTTTCCATTCTGCCCTTCTCCCAGCAATTAATTTCCAGTTCTTTACTTTCAGGATGGCAAAATCCTATCCACACAGTCATTCCATCTCTTTTTGGGCCTTCCTCTTGGCCTTTTATTGGAGGGGGTTGCATTAAAGACTCTTAATGCTGTTCATTCTGGGCTCATTCTCACTACATTCCCAGCCCATCTCATTCTACTTATTGTATAATTCAAAAAATTATTAAAGATAAGGAATTTCTCTGTTGAAATATAAATTAAAATAATGTTAAAGCGCTTAATTCGAATTAAATATACACTGAAGAGCCAAAAAAACTGGTATACCTGCCTAATATCGTGTAGGGCCCCCGCGAGCACGCAGAAGTGCCGCAACACGACGTGGCATGGATTCGATCAATGTGTGAAGTAGTGCTGAAGATAATTTACACCATGAATCCTGCAGGGCTGTCCATAAACCAGTGGGAGTAAGAGGGGGTGGGGATATCTTCTGAACATCACATTGCAAGGTATCCCAAATATGTATGCGATGTCGTAGATTTGATGCTTTACCGGATTTCTGATACTCACGGTATACTTGTGAAATGGTCGTACGTGAAAAGCCAAATTTCATTGCTCAGGGCTGATTGTGCTCCGATAAAAATCCGGATTTCCGGATTTTTCGTTAACAGTGATCCGGAAGTTTCCGGAGATCGAAGGTCCAGGCGTTTCAAAAAATCATTGATCAAAGAAGTTTCCGGAAATCAAATTTTCAAAGGTGGAACTTAAAAACACAGTTTATTTTATTTGTTTGTAAGGGAGAGCCAGAGAGATACTTTATAAGCTTATATTCATAATTAATATTCATTTTTTATCAGTAAATAGTTGTTATAATCATAAACTCAAAAAAGAAAGACATATTTGTAAATTTTAATTACTTCTCCAGGTCATCATAGGTATGTGTAAATGATATAGGTATGTGAAAAATTTTAAATATATTTTAAGTAAACTAAGAAATTTTGAGAAAAAGGAAGAAAAAAACTTGTTTAAATTTTTTTCTAATTTTTCAATTTAAACTGGTTTTTTTTTTCCAACTCAGGAAATTTTCCGGAATTTTGACTTGGGCTCACAATCACCCCTGATTGCTATCTCGGAGATGCTATGTCCCATCTCCCGTACGCCGACTATAACACCACGTTCAAACTCACTTAAATCTGTATAACCTGGCATTGTAGCAGTAACCGATCTAAGAACTGTGCTAGACACTCGTTGTCTTATATACGCGTTGCCGACCGTAGCACTGTACTTTGGCTTCATACCCCTTTATTTGCATACTCATGCCTGTACAAGTTTTTTTGGCTCTTCAGTGTATTAAGAATATCAAGTGAATTTATTTCTTATTTAAATTTAAGGCAACTCTGAAAAAGTTCATTCTAGCAAAAATGTGTTCTTTTTATTCTCATTTCAGCTAAAAGAGTTTATTTTATGTTTAAAGATATTGCATAATGTGGTTTTCTTTAATAATATTTGGTTATGAATAAAATTAATAATCCTGAAATTCTTAACTTAAATTTCAGAATAACATGAACTGAGAGTCCTTAAATGCAACACATGTTGCTCAGTTGTTAAATTGTTCAATTAAATAATATTTTTTAAAACTAATCTATTATTTCTTTTCTTTCTCTAAACCAAGGCTCACAATCTTTATATGTTTAAAAAATATACTAAATTAATTTGAATTTACTTTTTTTTCATAAAACTTTGATGTCAACTTTATTTTGCGAAATTATTTGTTAAATCTTAAAATATTAAACTTGATCCTTGATATCAAAGATTTTTAAAACAAAAGATAAATAGTTTACTAAATGAGTTTCTTAATTCATTTAATCATTTTATGTGATATTGAAGTTAACTCAATAGTTCCTATAAAAAATCTTTAAATGATACTCTAATATTTCGATATTTCTGTTAGTAGTAAACTTTTTAAAATAAAAATATTTTTTAATTAAATTCTTCATTATCTCAGCAACTTATTGTCTCCCTGGCAATAAGATATAAAAGTGATTGTTCCTTCCCGTTATTCTCCCAGCAGTTATTCTCAAAGAAGAAAAAGATTTTTATTGCATTTCTTTCTTTTATAATAAACAGTTTTTAAGCTATTTCAGGAACATGGTACATTTAAATTTATCCCTTTATTTCATTCTATTACAGATGAAGTTAGATGACAATATATTTTATTACTTCTCCTATTACTCATAGTAAATAAACTACAAAATACGTATAAATAAACTATATTTGTTACAAATGATCTTTATTCACTGAATATTTTTATATATTCTTCATTAGCTAAATGTGGTTAAATGACCAACTCTGCCATAAAGTGGTTCTTCGCCTAACATTCCGATGGTTTCAATGCCACCTGCTTACTTGTTACATTATGTTGACTCCTCTGTATCTATATTTAATAGGACAAACTTTAAATATTTTAATTAATTAGGGCAGACAATATTTTAAATAACAAAGTCAGATGCAAAAACGTAATTCTTTTAAATTCTTCACCGTAAAAAAAAACATAATTTTTATTTTTGTAGAATTTACATATTTGACATCTTAATAGCCACAATTTAGAAAATAGGGTCCCATTAGTTAAGTCAGAAGAATGTTCAGAAGTTTGTTTCCCTAAATGTTAATAGTACTTTTTGACTTTTTCCTCATAACTATGTACTTTTGAAGTACAGTGGTACCTCGAGATACGAGTGCCCTAACATACGAGTTATTTGAGATACGAGCTGTCGAGCGAGCGAAGTTTTGTTTTGAGATACGAGTGACATTTGAGATACGAGGAACGGCCAGGCAAGTCCTTCTCATCCTCGACAATGCTCCTGCTCACCCACCGAACCTCGAACATGACATCCTCGAAGAGTTCAAGTTTATAAAGGTTCTCTATCTACCACCACTCCTATCCTGCAGCCCATGGATCAGCAGGTGATTTCTAATTTTAAAAAGCTGTACACTAAGCACCTGTTCCGGCGCTGCTTTGAGGTGACAGAAAACAGAAACCTCACCCTTCGAGAGTACTGGGAGGACAAATTTAACATCGTGATATGCCTCAGAATTATTGATCAGGCCTGGTTGAGCGTTGCAACGAGGACCTTGACCCCTGCATGGAAGAAGCTGTGGCCAGAGTGAGTCTGTAGCCGAAAATTGTGCTGTGACCTGAGTCTATAGCTTCGAAGGATTTGAACCCAAAGTGCCAGTGGAGGAGGATATTGGGTCTCTGGGAAAATCCATGGACCTGGTGATGGGTGAGAGAGACGTGAACGAGCTCATCGAGGAGTACTCTCAGGAACTGACGACAGAGGAATTACAAGAGTTACCGTCGCAGCAGCATTCGGGGGTTCTGCAAGAAATTGGTTTCGAGGAAGAGCCAGAGGTGGAGGAGGTTATCTCTACAAGTGAGATAAAAGTGTTCTTGGGAATGTGGGCAAGAATTTCACAGTTCGTGCAAGGAAACATCCCGAAAAAGTTGCATCTGGTCGTGCATCGGAACTATTTCATGACACCCGCCTAACTCATTTCTGCAGCATTCTGAGAAGGAGGAAGAAACAAACCTCCTTGAACAGTTTTTTTTAAATCCAGCTAAAAAAGCAAAGACCGGTGAAGAGAAAAGCAGTGACTAAAATTAAGCATACAGTAGCATTTAAGATGTGTGCAACTTGCATTTAAGTGATCAAAATACAAATATGTATGCACACTTTATAAAACCAGTTTTTTTTTTTTTTTTTTTTGCTTTACATTTTCTTTTATTATGTTTTTATACAATATTTGTCATTTATAAATACATTTTTCTTATTCAAAAACACGTAACAAAAACAATTGGGGGTAGCATTTTTGGGGCTGGAACGGATTAATGGCATTTCAATTAATTTCAATGGGGAAAATTGCTTTGAGATACGAGCAAATTGACATACGAGCAAGGTTACGGAACGAATTAAACTCGTATCTCGAGGTATCACTGTATATCTTTAATATTGTAACTATTAAAGCTTATAAAAAAATGTTTGCACTCAGTTATGAAACTAGTTTAGCCTAGCATGATTACAGGCAAAATATATTTTTTTAAGAAGTATTTTTTACTAAATAATCCAATAATGAATACAAAAATTTTGAATTATGGGGTGAACAAATTTTTATACTTTTAAAGGACAAAATCCTAAACTTCAACATTATTTAGTCAAATAGTTCTTGAAAAACAAAAATCGTATAAATACGACTTTCATTGCGAAATTTTATCATTTAGAAACTATTGGATCAATTCTGCTCAAATTTAGATTTGTTTAAATAAAATTGGAGTCTAAAATTATTGAAAAAAAAGGACTTTTTTAAAATTTTATCATTCGAACACTATTTGATCGATTCTGATCTAATTTTGGATTTTGTCTTGTAAAATTATACAGTTTAAAATGTGTTTTTTTTTTTATTTACGTTGCACGAAAGATACAGAAATAGTTTAAAATGATGTAAAAAATTGTGTACCTTACAATTCAAATTTTTTTGGTCATTATTAAAGCAAAGAAAAAAAATAAGAAATTGAATATTCTCGCTTCCAGTAAACAAGTTTTATAGATATGCTTTTTTTTATTCCTTTTTTGATAGTTCCCTAGATATAGGAAAATAGATACGCAAAGTTATGTTCCCTTGATATGCAAAGAGTAAAATATGCAAATGACAACTTCTTATGAGACTAAACAGCTAATAGAATCCGTCCATAAAAAAGTTATGTCTATTCAGGGAAAGATGTTTTAGTGTCTGATTTCGTAACTTAAATATTGTCTGCATTAATCAATTAGTAAATTTATTTAAAATGACCTCATCAAGCCATTAAGATTGCATTCGAATGCATGATAATCCGATAAATTGATCAAAAGATATTAAGGCGTTTTATTTTGCGTACTTTACGAAGTGTTTTATGAATTACGAATTTCAGTTGTTATAACGTTAGTTTTAAAAATGGAATAAAATAATTTGCTCACTTTCTTAAACGCACATTTCAAGCTGCATCCATTTTCTCAAGCATGCCTTTTGAGTAGTGTTAAAATAAAAAGCTCTCCGATAAACTACAATATTGAAGCATCCTAGTGATATTTCCTCTTTTTCTATTTTACTTTTGCATCAAACTTGGTTTATAACTCTATTTAATTCCATACCTTTAGAGTGTAATATTATATTTTTGCTGAGTAAGACCAATGCCAGCTTTCATACAGTAAGCTCTACTTTCAACACAATTTTAAATTTTAGTATTGTATTCTGGTTCAAAATCCTTGTGAGACATTTCTGCTTTTAATGGTTTTGAGCCAAATCACATACCTTAATACTTCTGAATCAAGTTTCTTTGAAAATACTTAAGGAATATTTGAAGTGGCCTCAAAATGAATAGATGAATTAGAGCTAAAAATCTGTAGGTAATATTTAGTTTGATATTTTAGAGCAATAATGCATTGGTAGAGATGGTAAATCTATTACGCAGTCTCTGAAAACTTTCGAACATTTCAATTACCGACTCCACAGCTCTCGTTTCGAGAAAACAAAAACCTGTGCCTTTTTTTTTAAATTTCTAACCTATTCTCTTGTTTGTTTTCATAACGTTTGTTTCATTATTCTCTTGTTTGTTTTCACGACGCGTCTTCTTCCCATTCGTGCGTTTGAAACATAGCGACTTTTCTTTCATTTGAATTATGAAGTAAAAGAAGTTTTTTTTATTTTATTTTATTTTCAAGTATAGATGCATTTTCTTCAGTTTCCTTGGGATTATTCGTTTTTACTCAACATTTTATTTTATGAAAATTGATTGTTACAATAGAATCTTACAAAACACTTTGTAACAACAGGATCTCTAATTTTAAGAAATGAAGGAAAATTAGTTTGGTAGTGGGCCATTGGAACAAACCTTATTTGAATTTCCGTCTTTATCTTAACCTTTTGACGCAGATGGGATGGGACTCCAGTGTCCCTTATATACATATTTTTTTCTGACGCTCTAATTACAAGTAAAAATATATTTTTGTAGATTTTAACTATAAAAAATTGTTTAACAGTTATTCAAAAAAATCTGTTGGATTATCGAAAGTGTATTTGTACTAAGATATAAAATCTTAAAAAAAAAAAAAAAGTAGTTTTCTCTAAAACTGTTTCTCTTAGATTTAAATAACTGCCAATTTGAAAAATTAATGTTCGGAAGTGAGTCTTGTTTGGAAGATTTTACCATTAATGTAGAGAAAAACACCGGTGTTTAATACTGTTTTTATAACTACAAATTTTTAAAATGCTAAATATAATATTTTTTCTTTCATTTTTACTTTAATACAAAATAGCTATAAAAGTATGAAGAATAAGTTTAATAGAAATTCCTGGTTAAGGGTTTTAGTCTTTTTATTAACCTATTTGTGCCTTGCATTCTTTTAAAAGAACGGTTCCTTTTTAATAAAGAATAAAAAGTAGTAGCATATTCTTTTTTTCACTATTAGGAATTATTTTGCAGAAACACGATAATTGTGTGTGTGTTGTCTACCATAATATATTAATAACATAAACATATATACTTGGATTTGAAGTTATTTTAAGCTAAAGTAACAGAATGGAATATCCACTTTGTATAAACAAATATGCATTTTCCCTTTTTTCGAATAGGTGAAGTTGTTTTTCATATATAGACCGCATTTAATGCAGCTGGGCATCAGTGGGTTGATGCTTAATATTAAATAGAGGAAGATATCTTCATAATTAGAACATACCATCGGAAGGGAGACTAACCAATATTTTTAATTAATTGGGAATTAATCCTCTATAATCTGACCCTTGGTCTTCCGTTTACTAACGTGATTATAAAATTTTAGCAATTATTTAAAAATGTTCAATTACATATTGCACTGACAGATTGTTTTGGGACGAACTATTAAAAACTAACTTTTGTTTAAAATATTAAAAAACAGCAGCGTTTCCAAGCAATTTTAACTAAAATCTGTTGAAATTTATTATTTAATAATAAGTTTTAGAATGTTTTCAATCAGCAACGTCCATTTTCTAAAAAACTGCTTAATTGTTTCATATTATTTTTGATACAAATCAGGACAAAAAGTTTTTTGCCATTTCAAAAACAATTCATGTAAGAAAAAATTAAATATCTTACTTTTGGTTATTGATTATGTGCGCTTAGTTTTGTATACTTGAAAGTCGCTCTTTATTATAATCACACAAAGGATGATTGCTTAGCTATAGTGCGAGAATGGAGAAGGGATTAGAGCTACTTGTGAATTAGAACCATGTAGTATTTCTTTTATAATGTCACTTGTTACAGTATACATATATATATATATATATATATATATATATATATATATATATATATATATATATATATATATATATATATATATATATATATATATATATATATATATATATATATATATATATATATATATATATATATATATATATATATATATATATATATATATATATATATATATATATATATATATATATATATATATATATATATATGGGTTGTTACATTTTTTTAAATTTATATAATTGGAAATGTTTACGGAAACTAACTGATTTTAGTTGCATTGTTTTATTAGATTTTTTATAAAATAACATTAATTGCAAATTATTATGGAACAAAATTATTTTGTAATTTAAATAATATTTATATTATAAATTAATCTATTAAGTAACTGCCATTTTTTACTTTTTGTTATAAGGAAATAGAAATTATTTTAAAGGAAGAAAAAAGTTAAACAAAATCAAGACAGCAATTTTACGTTATTCATTTTTGTTTTTTTTTACGATTAAATAAAAGTATTATAGTAGTAATTAACTGTTTAATGCCCTTCTCGTTGAGGAGTGAAAAGTCCATTTACACATCCCTTTGACTTGACGATGAATAAGAAGAAACATTTTCTTAGCTATTCAAAGTAAATGAAAAAAATAAACAAATAAAACATTTCTAATCTTGCTTAAAACTGAAAATGTAGCGTAAGTAATTTTATAAGATGAAGAATCCGAACAGAAAGGAGATTACAGCCTTCAAGATGATCAATCTTCATTCTTTTTTTCATTTCTTGTGCATTAATCCGATAAAAAATAAGAGCAAAAAATCTTTTCAGCTGTAAATCATCAAATTAACTAAAGTCTTAACAGTAAAGCTCTGTAATTAAAGAGTATGCCATTAAATATACTGTCACCCCGGGAGCAGCGCCGAAATGGGGTAAAATGTTTGAGGTAAATAAATGGAAAAGCTTTAAATAATTTAGCATCTGCTTTTGCCAAGCTTTATTTAACAAAAGTTTCATAGTGAGTTTCTACCCCCATATTATGATTTCATTATCTAGGGAAATAAATATTCCCTACGAAAAGGTTATGACAGAATTTCTCTAATCGAATTCGTCGTTTTATACAAGCTAAAAACGAATAGCTGAATGACTGAAACAATGATAGTTTCCCATACAATTGGTTGCGGAAACAAATGTTAGTTTAGTTTTCAGAATGAAAACAATTGATGAGATTAGCGATAATATATTTATATTCATTGGATTATTCCAAAATATTAAAAAAATATTATATACTTTTTTAAAATAATATAATTTTTTTTTTAAATAATTAAGATAATAGCATAAAGTTTATTTTTAAGATAAAATAAGGTCATAATATAAAATTTTTTGAACAACATAATTTATTAAAATTTATTTCAATCTACATAAATGCATTATAATCTTGATTACAAAGCACTTGATATGCCTTTTACATGGACACATTTAATTTTAAATTAATAAATTAAAAAAAAAATAACTGCTTTGACATTTTGTTTGTAAAACACTTTTTATTTTATTTACATCAAATATTAAGAGAAGTGATAATCAGTCTATAATGGATGTAGCAGAAACTTAAATTTCAACAAGTTCAATAAGTTTTGGAAAATGAGGTTTTGCATTTCAAGGTGAAAAATAAACATTTTATCGATCAAGTTCTAGATTTGAAATGAACAATTTTGGATATAGAGTTGAAATCTGTTGACAGTAATGCTACCAATTACTTATTTGACCCATCCTAGATAACAAAGTAAAGTTTTAGCTTCACTCGGTCCCGATAAAAACTTTTTCATGTAAACCTAAAAAGGCTATGTTATACGGTTTGTGCTTAAATTTTGCGAACCTTAAAACTAAGTCTTTGATCATTTGCTCTATTCTGCGCACATTACTCTAATCCATAACCTTGTGAGAAACAACATTATATAACATTGATATAGCAACCTCAAATCAAAAATGTCTTATGGTTTTCAAGCGTGAAAAAATCCTTGCATAAAGCTTAAAGTGAAAACCACCTTAGATCTAGATAATTACGTTTCTGTTTACAACGTTTTGTAAGCTTATTTAAAATAACTACAATTAAATTTTAAATTAATCTTATTTAAATTAACTTTGCCATAAGATTTTCGTTGACAATGCAATTTGATCCTATTGGTAGTGTTATGTCTGCTGAAATGTCATTCTGGACGTGACGTCATTTTCATAATTGTATAACAACACGTATCGTACTATTATTTGTTTTATCTTTTACTTTTTGTGGATTTTTATTCCGTGAAAAAGTTCTATTTTTTTTCTTAATTTGATTCTTAATTTGCTTTATTTAATTCTTAATTTGCTTTATTTAATTCTTAATTTGCTTTATTATTTTGGGGATAAAAATAGCATTTTTTTATAAGTCTAACTTGCTTACAAAGTAAGGTAAAGCAACGTTTAAGAGCACAAAAAATATATGATCCTCTGTTGCACTGATGAAGGTCGCCCTTTGAGCATCCGAAACAGCTGTCTCATTTTCATATATTTTTTGTGCTCTTAAACGTTGTTTTACCTTACTTTGTATTTCAGCACAAAGGTCGCCCTTATGTGTATTTTCTAACTTGCTTAGCTGCAAAGAAAAAAAAAAAAAAAAAAAAAAAAAAACGATTTATAAGAAAACATATGGTGTTTAAAGTTCAACAGTTATTATTTTATTTTTATTATTATTAAAAAAAAAACGAAATAAATAAAATATAACTTGAACTAAAAAAAGAGAGTCTGCCTATTTTTTCATTCTTTGACTAGGAATTTGTATTGTAAGACAAGTCTTAATGAGTGCGAAAATGTTAATGCAGTTTTTTGTAAAGGGCAAACTAGCATCTAATATCGTCTTATTTTGTCAAAATAAATGAAATGGAACTGATTACTTAACTCACATTGAATATGCATAATATAATGAATGATGGGAATTCAATAACAAAAATTTCTTTTTTAAAAATCGTGTAATGAATCCTGCAATTTCAAACATATTTTGTTAATACTACATAACAAAAAATAATAAGTACACACACACGTACAGTGCGCAAAAAAAGGGAGAAAAAAGTTATCACTATTAATAGCTTTTGATCTAATGATCAGATCTCCACGTTCTAGGATTCAATACTAATGGTTTGAGGGCGTGACCTCAACTATGCTAATTAAATAGTGCTGACGATATTTAAATTTACGAAATCAGACACAAAAACTTTTTTTTCTTCTGACCAAACATAACCTTTTTGTTTCGATGGATTTGGATTACTGATCCCAAAAATGTAGGGAGTTGCCTCAATCTTAGAAGTATGGTTCCAATAGTTTGGTCAGGAGAGTGGACCAAAGTTTGAATCTCTTAATGTTAGTTGTACTTTTTGCGTATTTCACTATATCTCGAGAACTTTTTAAGCGAATTGAAAATTTTGGCACACATTTATAAAATTCGTTTATCCAAAGGTAATTTCATGTAAAATATAACTTTCAGTAAATATGTATTTTGTTTTTATTTAATAAGAGTCGAACAAATTTTGAATTGTGAGATATAAAATTTTTTACATAATTTTAAAGAATGTAATTTTGTAAAACAAAATTTGAGCGAAATCGGTCGAATAGTTTCTGAGAAATAGAGTTTTGAAAATATGACTCTTTCAAAAATTAAAATTTCGCCGGAATTATTTGACCCATTTCGCTCAAAGTTATGTCTCCTTTATGATAATTTAACTTTTTAGTTATTTTTTTATATCTCCGAAAATTTTTAAATCGAAAATTTTTGCACACAATCTTAAAATTCATTTTCCCAAAAGTTGTGATAAGTAAGCATGGAGGGAGATGCATCAGCTCAGGCGCTGTCTGCGTCATCTAACGGAAGAGAAGCATCAGGTGGCGTTCCTACCATGGGAAAAGAAAAGTTTCTAAAGAAGAATAATCATATTTGTTGTGTCGACATTTTCTTAAAAAAGCAAAACTCGAATAGTGTTTTAGTATACCATGTCATTACAGTGTATCGGTTAAGTCGCTGACCTGATTATGCAGGTTAAACAAAAATATTTTCCTAACTTGTTAAATTCAATCGGTGATTACGTGAAAATCTTCAGAGACGGCTTTCAATTAGTACTTTCGCAGGACCTTAGAAAACAATCCAAAAACAGAGTTTTATGTTCGTATATTTATAATAATAATAAGAATAAAGTTCTAAGCTTCCTTTCCCTAGAATAATGTTTTTTATTCCTCGTATGATTTTTTAATTCTTCGCATATATTTTTTTTTAAAAATAATTTTTGTCCTAGTCATGTGATCGTCTATATCTTATTCTGTTGTCTACCTTTTAGTTTGTAAATTTAAGTTTAAAATTTTAAATTCTGCTCAAAATAAAGACTTTTGTATGTTTCTCAACTAGTGCATCCATGGCCTTATATTGATTGTAAGATGTAGTATTTGCCATCATGAAAGATGTACAAATTATTATTATACATAAAAAGATTAATACAATAGCTTAAAATAAATAATTATTCATATGTGTTGAAAATTAATAAATATTAATTTTTGCTGTTAACTGTAATTCAAGCGTTGGAACAAATTACATTGAAGATTTAATCATAAGTGTCTGGCTTTTGACAATCTTCCAAATCATTTGACATATATTAATATTCGCCATTCATTGAAAAACAAAATGTTCTTTTTCCATTAAGCTTATTAATGATACATAGTCTGCAGAATGTATTAGATTAAGCGTAACAGTTGAATTAGTAAGGTAAAGAAAAGTACAGCAGGGAATTTTTTCTGTCTACTCTAATTTGTTCTTAGGTTATCTCTTCCATACAGGAGTAGATCACTCCTTTCATTCACGGTAGTCTAAGTAAGACTTATTGGCATGTTCTATCGCAAATTATTCTCGGTCCGAAGAACAGCCAATGAAATTGTTTCGTGCAAGGAACTCCTCTTACTTCATAATTGGACTCGATGACAGCCAGAGTGAAAGGTATTTGCTCTGCTTTCCTTGCAATTTGTTTTGTGAAAGAAGTCTTGGACGACAATAAACCGTAGAGACGAAAAAAAAAGAAGCATAAACGTAAAACACTATGAGGAAAAAAGTTTAAAAGGCTCAGAAGCTTATTAAATCATTTTAGTAAAGGTTTTGTTTAAAATGAGTGAATATGTTATTTTGCAATAGTGAGTATCTTGTATTGTTGATATAGGCGAAAGAAATTATAAGCAATGCAAGGAAATATAAGCAATGTTTAGTTAAAATTTAGTAATCTCGAAAATTACAATTCTCTCCTCATAATTGGACTTGATGGCAGCCTGAGTGAAAGGTATTTGCTTTGATTTCCTTGCAATTTGTTTTGTGAGAGAAATTTTAAATTAGAATAAACGGTAGAGATGAAAAAAAAAACATAAACGTAAAACACGATGGGGGAAAAAAGTTTAAAAGGCTTATTAAATCATTTTAGTAAAGGTTTTGTCTAAAATGAGTGAATATGTTATTTTGTAATAGTGAGTATCTTGTATTGTTGATATAAGCAACAGAAATTCTGAACAATGCAAGGAAATATAATTAATGTTTAGTTAAAATTTAGTAATCTCGAAAATTAAAATTCTCTCCTCATAATTGGACTTGATGGCAGCCTGAGTGAAAGGTTTTAGCTTTGCTTTCCTTGCAGTTTGTTTTGTAAAAGAAGTATCGGACTAGAATAAACCGTAGAGACGAAAAAAAAAGCATAAACGTAAAACACGATGGGAAAAATTTTTTAAAAGGCACAAAAGCTCATTAAATCATTTTAGTTAAGGTTTTGTTTAAAATGAGTAAATATGTAATTTTACAATTGTATGTTTCTTGTGTTGTTAACAGAGACAAGAAAAATTATTAACAATGTAAGGAAGGATAAGTAATGCTTAGTTAAAATTTATTATACCTGAAAATTGAAATTTCAGTAATTACAATAAAATGTTCACAACGGGTATTTATAAAACTGTACAGGATGCACACAAATATAAATTAATTAAGAGTTCATTTTATTTAAATGATTATTTAGTGGAGTTTTTTTTTCAAATAATTTTTTTTTTATACATTTAATATGTTTACGTCAGGTATTTATAAAACTGTCAGAATGCACGTAGATAGAAATTAATTAGGGTTCATTTTAATTGAATGATTATTTACTGGAGTTTTTTTCATTTAAGACTATTTTTATGCAATTTTATTTTGCAGTTGTAAAATATAATATTTTTAAAATAAAAATAAATTGTGTTCTTTAAAGAAACTATAATAATATTAGGAATAGTGAGAAATGTCTAATTAAAATATAGTCCTAAAATATAACTTCAGTTGTTATAATTAATATGATTATGACGGGTTTCATCTATATAGGTATTATATGAGAAGTTGATCCATTTTCCGACTGGTTATTTAGCACACTTTTAAATTTTTTTTTATTAATATTATAAAATTTTTTTTATACAGCGAGAACTTGATCCATTTATTTAGAAAAAAAATATAGGTGAAATCAAAATGTAGGACAGATGAAAAACTTATACTTAATTATTCTATTCTGCTGCTTTAAAGCAGTTTCAGGAAAAAGAGTTATTAATAATAAAGCATTTAACGAAAAAGAAATGAGTGTGAAATAAATACATACACTAAAAAAACTGTGGTGAAATACCTATAAGAATTTGGTCTTTATTGAAATTTGTGTGATGATTACTTTGTTTCAAGTCGATACTGAATCGAGCGTTCCTACGCACTTGAAACGGCGTATTAAAATCTTACCAACAATTGATAAAGCTCTCACCAAATGGGCAACAGCTTGTTGGAAAACGTTTTTTTACGGAGTTCCATAAATTTGATAAATAATTATGGTATATTTAAACTATTTAACTTAATTCTTGTGGAAAACGATGGTAGGGAATATTTTAAATGTATAACAAATGATTTTGGACTATTATTAGAAGTTTAAAGGGGGATAATCGTGCAATTTTAAGATTGTGACAATATGGTGGCCAAGATGGCGGTTTGTTCATATACTGTGTACAGGTGAAACATGAGTTCTTGTCGGATAGAATTAGCAAACTGTTCATAGGGTTCTGGGTTAAAAATACCAAATATGTTTCAATCCTTTTTACTGATTGATCAAGAATATTGATTACGTTTGGTTATTTGTCAAGTAGTTTCAATCTTTATGTCGGATTGATTTGACAAACTATTCATACAAATTGTTATAAAATTTATAAATATTTTCAGTTTTATAATAAAGATATTTATGCTTTCATGAGATTTACATAAATGTATCAATTGAATTTAATTATTTCATAATATTTAACTTCTATTTACTTCGATTTTGTTAAGTCTAGTAAGAATTTTTACTAATATTCTTTCTGTGCTGGGTATATGTTTAAATAACAAACTAATTTTGTTTTAGAGTTGATTGTGTATATGCATCCTAAGTAAATGATTCTTACTTTATATTACATTGTAAAAGTAAATTTTACTTACTCTTATGTGTATCATATCTTACAGTAATTATAAATTTTAATGTTATTGAATAGCAAAAATGGTCGCAACTACTTTACACCAAGTAAATTAACATTCTCGGTGCTTTACTACACTAGAAATTGTCCTTGACTTGTAGTGTATTGTATCACCACTTTCATGTAAAGTAGTTATCACTATTTTTGGAGCTGATGTACACTACGCAGCTAACAGAGTAGTGCTTTAATGAATGTATGATATTTGTATTAATTTGAACCATGTATCAATGTATTCTAACAATATTTTGAAAACTTAACAACTGGGGCTATTTTGAGAAATAAGGCCATTAACGCGAAATGAGAATTGCCAGCTGTAAAAAATTAATATTCTAGTTTACACTATGGTTCAATTTTAACAGAAATATAGTTCAATTTTGCGCCTCATAATGGTTTCATAAAACATGCATTGCATTAAAGTTTATGAACCGATGTTTTGATTCCACAATGAACTGAGTTTTCTTAACATATATGTTTAAATAATGTTTCTTCACTTCGAAATAAAGTATACATTTTACATATCAGGAAAATTTAATCTATGCACTGCTAGAATTTTCATACTGAAATTATGATAAAATAAACGGCATCAGTTTGTCCATCCAATTAACCATACAGTTTACAGAAACCGTTTACTACTTGTACGGTTAAAAGACCATGAATACAAAACTATACTGTTTTGTAACCATTTACGACTAGCATAGTTTCTAAACTATAAAAATTAAACTTAAACGGACATTGGAGCTCTGTGGGTGCGGCGCCATTTATGCTTGAATGATAATTCCCTATATTTTTTTAGTCCAGGGTCACAGAGTGAAGAGTGCAGGACAACGGAAACTCCTCGTGTGTGGAAAGAATGAAAGAAATGTTGCTGTATCAGCGCAGCAGGGATTCGAACCCCTGTTCAGCCGGGCATGAGATTGAGCTATTAGCCCTCTTAGCTTCAAAATGTAACCAGCTGCACGGTACAAAATGGCTTTATAAGGTGAGCCTAGTTGGAGCGGATAGGATTTTGGTTATTTAACCATATTAGGAAAAAGAAACTATCAATAAACGTTTTTTCTCACTCTTAACAATTGAATATCACTTTTTTTTTATGGTTATTTGACTGTTTTGGTTGAATATGGCAAAATAACAGTTAAATAAATTGCTATTTATCCATTTTTACAGAGAAATTTCTAACAGCGTGTTTAACGTAGAGAATTAAAGACAAGCTGAACGTTAAACTTTTCAAGAATTTATTGATTAACAAGGAGTCAATAAATGCCGTAGAAAAGTTAATTACGTTTGAATTTATTGTTAATTTAATCAGTTATTAGAAGATTATTATCAACAAGAGTTTAGTCGTTTGAAATGATGCTGGAGTTTAAAATATAAAAGAAACAAAATTATTTCGGTCAAAACTTAGCAATAATGGAATAGTCATTGAAGTTTTGATTCAGCGTGATAATGAGTTTATGCTTTAACTAATAGCATTTTAATTGCATTTTATGTTTAAAAGAAAATTTGACTTAATTATGTGTTGAAAATGGGAAAGCTAAATTCATTCAAAGAATACAGTGATAATGACATCAAACATTTTTTTCTTGTGAGTTTTCTAATTGCATTTATTTTACTTTTATTAGAAAAATTCCTTGTTGGTCTCAAACTCGTTCTTAAATTGTTTGCTTTTAAATGTTTGTCATTAAATGCAATTTTTTAAAAGTGATAAAAGATTTAAAATGAAATTCTTAAAACCAAGGGACACTAATTTAAAATAACTATATCATATATTCGTATAATTGTATAAATTATTATTTAATATGCGAAAATAAAAACAATATATTCTTTATCTTGCATAATGTCAGAAAAATTGTTTTTAAAGGGGACTCTTTTACATATTTTGGAAGGGGATTTTAAATTTAAAATAAATAGATAAGTAAATAAATAAATGGTACCAAATTTGTTGTAGACAAATTGCAAACTTACTACTTATGTCTGTTACTTTTGAGTTAAGTTCCCAAACATCGCGTTTGTTCATCTATCTAAGAGTTAAAATATGATGAGGTGATAACTATTATGTTATAATACTTTTATTCCTTTTAAGTTTATATCAAAATATAAGGGATACATTTATAAATTCTAAAGAACTGGGTAAAAGTATTCTTACAATAAACTCGTTTTTAAAACTGTTTTAAACTAATTTTTAAAAAATATGATGAAACCATTTTACTTGTTCGTACCTTTTATTCAGAGCTTCACTTTCTAAAAATCATAAACATTTCCATTTTTTTAAAGAAAATATCGTACAAGGACACATGAAAAGCGTTTCAGAAGCGATTTTAGGGGGACATAACTATTTATAAATTAATTATAATTCATAAAGTTTATTTTAAAAATGGGAATAATTACGAAATTATTAAAAAATTAACACTTTGTAAAGTCGATTTTCTTTTATTAATAATATTTTTAAGTCTCCTTAATAGGGACTAAACAAGTTTTTCCAGTTAGTTCAGGACTAATATCTCTCATTCTTGTGATAGCAATTCTTTTAAGTGGATTCTTTAGTTATGTGGTGTTTTCCTTTTCGTTTTTCTAATTTGTCATTTGCTTAGTGGTGCCTGTTGGTTATGGAGGTGATAAGGTGTGTTATACAAGATTCAAAGGTGCACAGTGTGCGAAAAAAAGGATTACTTTGAATTTACCACCTTTCTATATTCCTTGGCACTTATGTCACAAATAAGCCACAACGCTTTATATCCACATACAGTGCACAAAAGGAAAAACGGACCCCTTGAATGACTTTTGATCGAATGATCAGATCTTCAGGTTCAAGGATTCAATCTTTATGGTTCGAGATTGTAACCTCAAATATTCCAATTAATTAGTGCTGACGATATTTTAAGTTACGATATCAGACGCAAAAGCGTACTTTCTTTAAACAAACTTACCTTTTTTCTGACGGATTTGGAGTTTTGACCCCCAAAGTATAGAAGGTAGCCGTAATTTGAGATCCCAATAGTTTGGTCAGGACAACGATCCAAAGCTTGGACCCCTTATTGTTAATTTTACTTTTTGCTTATTTTGCGATATCTCAAGAACTTTTCAAGCAAGTTGAACAACTGTTGCACACAGTCATAGAATTCGTTTCTCAAAAGGTAATTCCATGCAAGAAATTATTTTTAGAAAATATTTATTATTTTTTAATATATTTTATTTAATTATAATGGAAAAAATTTTAATTGTAGGATTTAAAATTTTTACGTCATTTTAAAGAATGCCGTTCTACATCTCAAAATAAAAAATTTGAGCGTAATCGGTCGAATAGAGTATTTATTATTTTATATAATGATATTCAAGGAAAATTTAAACTGTAAGGTAAACAAACTTTTACATCATTTCAAAGGATGCAATTTTAAATAAAAAACTACAAAATTTGAGAGAAATCGGTGGAATTGTTTCTGAGAAATCGAATTTTAAAAATCTGACTGTTTTAAAATTCAATTTCCCAGGAACTATTCGACCGATTTCACTCAAATTTTGCATTCTGTCGGGTGCAATAACATTCTTTAAAATGTTGTAAAAATTGCATACCTTACAATTCACAATTTTTTCAATATTACGTAATTAATATTTTATTTAATTACTTACGTAATTAAATAATATATTAATTAAACTAATAAAAAATGATGAAAGTCTCTTCTTATTATTGTCTGAAAAATCTCGATTAAAATATTCTGATAGGTGAACGACTATTTCCCAAAAAGCTATTTTAGGGTTCTTTTTTGAAGAATTAGTTAGTTATTAGTATCTTTGTTAAATAATTTTGTCAGTTTCTGACAAAAACTTGATGTCTACGAATACTTTTTCTGGCAAATAGTAGCGAAAATTTACGTTTTTAAGAATATCGTATATTTAAATAGTTTTAAAACACAATGTTGTATGAAATTAAAAACATAAGTAAGAACAATGGTTATGAAGAATTTTCCAGAGAGATCGAATCAATATTTTTTTAAAAATGTGTAATATCACAACTGCACCAAAACGTTGTCCATGTCTTTATATGCATACCTGCATGGATTCCACGGCTCCAAAGTACGCTGGTGAGTTTAACTAATTTTATTTTGTTTAAATTCAGTTGTCAGTCTAATCTAGTACATAGCACTTCTTCATAGAGTACTTAATAACATTTGAATTTGTCGCACTATGTCTTTCAGTCTTTTTTGAAGCTTGCAACCACGTTTGAAAAAATTAACGATTTATTCTTGCTGCGTATTATGCAGCATTTTTGAAAAAAAAAAAAAATACAAAACGCAAATATTACAATCACAAATGTAAAATATGACAAATTTACAAAAATTAATTATCATTATACAATTCATAGTTATACCACTATCATTATACAATTATCATTATACAATTCATAGTTATACACTAATTATATTGTATTAATATAAAATATTACAAATTAATCAAATTTGGAAACATAAATCACATCATTTTGAATGAATTCCTGTAGTATCCCGTAGTTTAAATGAATTGTGTCCGCAGAAATCACTTCAATTCAATGTATTTTTTAAAAGAAAAATGTTTTAAAATTATTTACCACTCGTGTAATGTTGCTATTAAATGTTGCGATGCAGCTTACACCACTTTTTCTGGAAACGATTCCCCAGAACTCATTTATCTTGAAGTGACATCCTGTTAATGGTCTAAGTTTTCGATTTTTGCTATTTAAACAGTTTGTTGATTTTTTTTTAAAATTTGACATTGTTGTTATTTATTAAATTCAAAACCTTAAGCATATTATCATTAAAATTTTTTTTATTTCAAGCTGCAGTATGATTTTTGTCTTTCCTGCCTTTGCAAAATGAAATTCTTTTCAATACTCAATATTTATATTGGTTATTACGGTATAAAATTGAAACTCATTAAAACGTGTGAGCAAGGTTACCAAACATGAAACAATAATTATCCTTCAAAACTGTTTTACACCATTATTAATTTTTTTTTGTAGTTAAATAATAGAATGCCTTCTGTCATATGGGGAATTTTAGAAAACATGGCATCATATTTTGTGAATGTTCATGGAAAACAAATTTATTTATCATACTGAACAGCTTAAATTTGTAATTTAAACTAAACTAATACAAGTTTAAGTCACTGTTGAGAATGAGAGATAATTCAGGTAAAATTTAGGAAAGCCAAATAAAACGACTTCCAGAAAAGCAATTAAATATAAATATTTGGTTCAGGCGTTATCTTGCTTTTTAATATTGATGGCCGCCAAAATTTTACATGAATTGGTTTTTCGATGGAGATAATATAATTAAAATCATTTGTAACCAAAAACATTTAGCATAGTTTCAAAATAATAAAAATGAAACTTAATTGCACATTGGAGTTAGGTTATGTTAGGCTTTTCATTAGATGTATATTATTGAGTAATATTTTATTAATGAGACAAAAATGTCCCTTTTTTATAAAATCTTCTTCTTCACGAGTACAACAGTCATTTACAGGATCTGGTTGCCTCAACTACATGCAATTTCAAGACACTTAGGGCAACGTTGTCTAACCATCTAGTTGTCGATCTTTTTTTAACCAAGACCACATTAAATTTTTTTGTTTTGTTGAGGTGAACTGTTTTGAATTCTCTATCTTGACCTATTGTTTCAGGTGATATCTGTGGCTGTCTATAGAACCTATAAGCTATATCGAAATCGTCATCAGCCTCTCTCTAGCAGCGGTGGCTCAGAGGATAGAGCGCTTGCCTCCCAATGATGTGATCCAGGTTCGAATCCAGCGGTGGCTGGTTGATACGAATTCTGCATCTGGCTCGCACCGACCACTGTTTTGACGTAAAATGTCCTCAGACGGATCATGGGTTGGAATCCCCTTGCCATAGGGCTAACCACCGGAGTTTATCGTGGTTTTCCTCACAATGCAACGCAAATGTCGGTTAGTTTCATCAGAAAGTTCTCCATGAACGATAGTTTTCCCCAACTCTTTATCTAGGTGTTCCCTTGTCTTCTGGATTGGGTTCAAAATCAGAAGGCTACAGAAATGAACATTCATAGTCATAAAATCGGATTGGGTCGGCTGTTTAATGCCGGTTATAAAATATGAAATATAAAACAGTCTGTCTCTTGACCCGGGCCAAAAATAGCTCTTTCAAAAATATATAGAGTGTTCTGAGTATCTGAATTAAGAATCGAAGCTTCACTTGCACAGAGCAAGACAGGTAGATTTATAAATTACTATCAGTAAAATACTTTTGAAATAAGGCTAAAGGCAAATAAAAACGGCTGAAGGCTAATTTTCTTGCCACTTGAAGTTAATGGGTTAATACTTACTGAGTTGAATAATTTTTGAATCTGAATAATTTTTTAATAAAAAAAGTAAATTAAAACAAAACATATCTATGATAAAAAAAGACAGATCTATTTCGATAGTTAATGTCAGCTAAATAGGAATTTTTACGAAATTAATTGTCAAACACAAACAAAATTTCTTCAAAAAAAAGTAAATTATTTTATTTCTAATTTAAATAAATGAAGATTTTTCTCTTAAGTTTAATAGAAACTAGCTTTTAAAGAGAATGCTAATAAAATAAAAGTATCTAACAGATCTGTGAAAACTATCCATGTTAATGAAAAATAGTAGCTCTTGACTTTCACAGCTGTCCCATTGTTCTTTATCGAAATCCACAGTCCAACCACCAAAGCTTGATTTCTTATCTACCGAAAACTCCTCATTAATCTCTTTCTATTTCCTCTTTCAAGTAGATTTGGATAACTCAGAGAATATACTTTGTTAAGAGAAAAGGCGGCTACTATTCAAAAGAAGATAGATATCTATTTAACAAACTATTAAAAAGAAGCAAAATGTTCCAAAAATTCAGTTTTCAGAAAACGGTATTAATTTATTAATTTAATCATTCTACAGACAAATTATTAGACTCCTGGCTAAATTATTAGACGCACTAAAGATTCTACGAAAAATCTTATTTATCAGGTGATACTACGTATTGTAGCTTTATTGCTTCTACACGACTGAAACCGGTTTGCACTTGTTTACGTTTGTGTATTAATTGGCTAACATTGTAATGCAATACGTTAAACATAAATACAAATAAGAAGTATATATAAAAAATTTCCTGAATAAAAACCCACTACATGAATGTTTAAATATAAAAGTATTGCGTATAAACTCATGCAAAACATGTAATTATTAGAACACTACAATGCGTCTAATAATTTATTCGAATTATAATATACTAATATACCCTATATCCACAAATATTTTGTTTAAACCTTTTCTATCTTTTTATAAGGTAGTAGCTGTGTTTTACGATGTTTTATTTCAAACATAATGTCTGTTTCGGACTAAATGATTCGGTAATTATTTGGAATTTGAAAATTGTATCGAAGAACTGGGTTAAAACAGTCTAATGGAGTGATAGATAATAAACCAATTTAAATGACATTCTGTTTTAAACATTTATTTAAGATTACAGTTTAGATACCCAATTAATGCTCAATTAATGTGCTAAAAATTAATGTTTTTTTGCGAATTTTTTTTTCCATTTATACAGAGCTAGCAAATGAAATAGTTTGTATTTATTCAAATTTTATTTCCAGTTTAATATTATTTTTTTAAAAAAGGCATTTTTATATTTATTTATTGCTCATTTTAATGAAATAATTATTAATCAACAGTGGATGCACACCGTTTGAAATTTTAGATCAAGTAGAATTTCCTCTTCAATGGCATGACAATCCTAAAACAGATTTTAATTTGGACCTATCTGATGCACTATGCTTTCTTGCTCTTAACTTTAAGTGTTTTAAATTCTTGTTGAAGGCAATCAATGTATCGCAATTTTATTAACATTTCTGCTTTCTCCCATTTTGACAACTCTTCCCACGATATTTGCATTTAAACGAATTCCACAACATTTGGATATCTATAGTTTTTATAAAATTGTGAATTGGTTCTTCTATTCTGTTCTAACTCTGTTTGAGAATCTCTGTGGGACATATCTGTTTGGAGAATTAAAAAACATTTCTGTTAGTGGATTTTGGTAAGGCAGCTCTGCTCTGAGATCTTACAGATAAAGCGGTGAGTTTTGAAACACTTTTTAGAACTTTTATTAACAGTATTTCAGTTTTATTAGGATGATGGCAAGTTTAACCTTCATATTGTGCTAAGATAAACCCTATTATATGACTTCTTATATCTAATTACACGATACTATGTACGGTAAAAGCTGTGGTGTTATATCTCCATAAAATTTTATGTTGAACAACCCAGAAAATTGTGTGAAGAAACACTTTATTTTAAGCTAATTTCAAGCTGTCATATATAACTTAAAGGGTGCAAATAAATCTAAATCTTATAATGGAAAAAGCTTACACCCACCACGATCCCGCGCATTCACACCATACGGGAATTATTTTCGCTTCTAAAAAAAATGTTGGCGCGCTTTGGATTTAGTTAGTAGATTTTTGCAATTCAGCTCGAGTTTGCTATTGTCTTTTATGCTTCTGATCTATAGAAAAAAAATTTCGGTGTTAAAATGTATTATAAGTTTATTTATATTTTAATTTTTAACTCTCTGTGAACAGTATTAACTAAGAATAATGTATAATTTCTATCCTCTTTTGTTTTGTTAAACTTAGTTCAAATTCGTCTTAATATTCATTCTGTGCTACGCGTATGTTTGATTTGTAAATTCATTTTATTTTAAGAATTGTTATGAATATGCATCTGAAATTAATGATTCTTTTTTTTATATAGTATCGTAAAAGCAACTTAACTAATTCTTATGTGCGTCTTATCTTACTGTAATTAAAAATTTTAGTGTAACTGAATATCAAAAATGGTAGCAGATACTTTACCTCAATTAGTATAAAAGAATATTCAAGAAAGAATTAGAATTTCATTTCACCAGAAATTATCTTTGGTTCTTGTTCGTGTAATGAAACACAATCACTTTGGTGAAAAGTACTTGCCACCATTTTTTGGTGTTAAGATTTACCAACATTTTTTATGATGTGGTTTAACTTAACTTATTAAGGTTGCAACAAATTTATGGTTCCTGATGCTTCCAACCATGTTATGGTTCAACGTAGAATCAATTTTACTGAGATTGTGGGTTGACTAAAATTCTCGAGTGAAATGTTCCTCCCTTAAAGCTGTTAAAAAAACAGAGAAATATCCATTTAAAACCACTTAAATTCACATACTACTGTGAAAATAAAATTTTAATATATTTCTGTCTATCTATTAATTAACTAGTGATAACTGAAAATGCAATTATAAAATTTGAAAAAAGAATAAACAAATAAAATCTGTTTTCAGTCTCTGTAAAAAATAATTAAAAACTATTTATGGAACAACTCTTGTTAAAACTAAAACGATTAGTTGCGTCAGTAAATTAAATTGTCGAAGTAAATGTCATAATTTACAATCAATTTACACTTTTAATTAATAGGTTTTACGTTATTGACTAACTACCATTTGTCAACTCCAGATGATTTCTCCATTTTTTAGTTCTATTAATAACCTAGAAGTTATACGATCTTTCTATTTTTAATTATCACATCATCATTTCTCATTTTAAGTTTGTCGAATGCTCTGATGGAAAAACATAATCAATTTATAATTGCAGTATGCAAAAATAAACAATTTGAAGTTAATCTCTTGAGGACTTTATTCAGATACGAGATTAATTGGCGAAAAAATTCAATAAAATATCGAAAATGAAGTAAAAAAGTCTACTAGTGAATTGCAGAAAAAAAGTTAATGCATTAATGCTTTTTATCCCTTACTTTCCAAATATACATTTTAATGAATTTCCGATTTATTGTGTTAGCCTTTTGACTCAGATGGGACACCGGTGTCTCTTTTATGTAGGGGAGAGTCGGGTCGCCCCGCTCACTTAAGGAGTATTGCTTATATTTCTGTATAATATTGAGTAATAATCAATATTTTTCATCTAATTAAATAATGCAAAAAAAAAAATAAACCAAAAAAAGGATAGTTTAACTTAAAAAAAATAGAAAGTTAAAAAAACATGTTTTTCAGCTCTTTTTAAAATTTGTCGGGTAGCCCCGCCCATTTACAAAAATTAAGTTTTTTGACTGTTTTTTCAGGTGTAAATGAAAATTACCAATGTATTGACAATAGATAAACCTCATTTATCATTTTTATCGCAAAATTATTTTATTTATTACATATTTACATACTTTTAGTGAATTCTATCATTTAATGACAACAATATTTGTTGATAAAAATGCATATAACATTCAAATTTGAAGCAATAAAATAATAATCTTTGCAACCGTACATTTATCGACGAAATAAAATTGGGCGGTGATACCCGACATTCATGTGAGCGGGGCTACCCGAAATCCAATTTTTTTGTAAATTTGTAATTACTCGAACAATTTTTCACATATAAACTTCTTTCTTTGTGCAAATTAAACTTAAGACTACATACTTTAATGCTGTATGTATAGAAAAAATTATTTTTTTAGTACAAAAATGAAGTTTAATCGAAACATTCAACCAATTTTTCTTAATTTCATGACTACTGTATTCAACATATTTTCAAAACTATTGCTTACCGTGTTACCAGCTGCATAAATACTTGAAACTTTGAAAATAATCTTTTTTTAATACAACAATTAATGTCCGATGGCCCATTGGCTTGAAAAAATATTCTATACAAATGAAATTGACAGTGGGCGGGGGTACCCGACACTCCCCTATATATTTTATTCTGATGTTCATATATTTTGGCAAACATATATTTTGGTATTTTTTAATTATGAAAACAGTCTAACAGTTGCTAAAAATCTGTTAGATTAACGGAATTATATTTGAACAAAAATCCCGAAAAAGTAGGATGAAATTTTTTTTCCCATTCATATTCAAAAATTTATCAATAATTGATTGTGTAAATTAAGATCTAATGTTAGATCTCTTAGATCTAAATAACTGCAAATTTGAAAAATTATTGTTTAGAAGTGAGCCGTACTTGGAAGATTTTACTTTTAAAGCAGAAAAAGATACCCGCGTTTCATTTAAGTTTATAATCATAAATTATTAAAGTGCTAAATATAATATTTTTCACTTTTTTTGACCTAAATTAATGCAAAATAACTGAAAAAGTAAAATAATATGTTTAATAAAAATTCTGCATAAAAGCATAAATGATACCCTTTTTATTTAAAAAAAATAATAATTTTCAGCTTTTGTTATTCATTACCATTAATTAATAGTAATATACATAGGGGACTCTTCTAACTATTTAACTCAAATAGCTTTTAATTTAAGATACAATATACTGCTTTAAAGATTATTAGTTAATGTTAAACCCCATTATTCATATATGCTATTATAATTTTGTATTGTCCGCAAACCGAACCCCCCCCCCCCATTTACGCTTTGGAAATAATTTAAATTTGTTATTATGCAATTCCAGTTACACTGTATGATATTGTTCATTGTATTATATTGAATAATTGTGATTCATAGAGGATATTTTGTCATGTAAACTAAAAATAACACATTTTGGATGTAAATGAAACTTTTCTGAAATAATTTATTGTATTAGTAAGCAAGGTTTTAAAAAGATATTTGCTCTATAATAAAGTAAAGGCTGAATATCGTTAAGCTAAGCGTGAAAAATTAAAAAAAAAATTATTTTCGTATATTACCTTTCTGCTCTTTGAAAGACAAATCCAATGGACTTTTCTGACATGCAAGCTTTTCTAATCGAAGGAGCCACTAAATTTTGGAATCATCTATGCTTGAAACGTCTTTGCAAACTTTTTGTAACGTTACAATTATTGTATTTAAGAGATACAAATGAAGTGTTTTAATAATGGTTTTAAGAAAGAGGACAATTTGTGTTAGGGAGTAAATAAAAATGGTTTTTATGGATTTTTCTGAGCATTTTGTACTGTTGCAAATGTTTTATAGAAAGATTTCTGAAACAGAAATGGAACTGTTTGTGTTACATCTGTTAAATTTGCTTCAACACTTGTAATGTATGCAATTTTTATTACATTTGAATAATTTTTCACTTTCTAATGCAAAGACATAATTTAATTTGAACTGCAACATAAATAAATTGAGCAAATTATTGTTAGTGTTATTTTTAACGTAATGCAAATTTTATGCAAAATCTTTGTAATACGGCTCAACTTAGCACCATATTATGATTGCATCAAACTTGAATGATATTAAGGTTTATTATGCTCTAAAATTTCCAACGGAATATACACGTAAACGCTCTAAAGAAATTTTTTTTAAAATTATTATTATTGTTTAGACTGAAACTAAGCTTTACTTCCGTTAACTCTAGGTTTCACAAATTTTAGATGAATAAGAATAGATATATTTATTAAAAACTTTGATTATGGTCTTTAAAAATGAGCTGACACTTTTGGCATAATGAATTGAAAACCCGTGATGGATGGAGTCTTTTAACTCTTTAATTTTATATTTAAACATTTCCCTCAAATTTTATAGCTAAGAAAGAGACTCGACCGGCTCTGAAATATGATGCATTTGTCCTTTTTTTGTGAAGAAAAAAATATCAGTCTCACAAAAGAGGCTTTTTTTTTTAATTTTTAGGAGAACTTGGACTTTGAGAGGAAGCTGGAGAAACTTTTCACGACAAACTCTGTTTCCTCTTCATTGATAATTTAAAGCAATGTGTGTTCAAAGAGTGAAAAAGTGAGTTCAGTTAAACCATAACGTTTCTAATGTTGAAAAAGTATTTTTAGAACATTAAAATGCAAACAAATTATGGCAAGATTACTCTCCAATTGCGTAATCTTGAGTAATCCTTCCATAATTTGTCTACACTTTGATGTTTTCAAACAAAAATTTCAGTATATAAAACTTCACGGTTTACTCTAGGTTCACTTGAACTTGCTTTGTTTATACTTTAAATTTTAAATTGCTTGCGTTTACGAAAGATATTAAGTGTTTCTTCCATGCTATAGCGTACTCTTAATAAGTTTGAGGAAAATATTTATATTTTGGATATTTTTTTTCTTCCAATGCCCACCTGTGTTAACATCTGTCAATTCAGGCATATATAGGGTGATTTTGTTGACCTCTCTTTCAGGGGCACCATATTAGGTGGGCCAACGTCACTTCCACAGTGAGGACAGATAGTACAGAGACGGAAAGAACATCCATGCCTTACCCGGCATTCGAACCCAGAACCTTTCTGATGCAAGGGCGGTTCCCTGCACCCTACACAGGCCGGACGGCATATTTTGGATATAAGGTCGGTTAATTGTTACATTTTCTACATCACAAATTGAGAAAATTTCGCTTCTACGCTATTAAAAATAGAAAAGAAAACTTTTGAGATTTAAAAGTTTATTTATGACAGTTACCGCGAGATTTATTCCATGGTAAAATCTGTAGTGAGCCCCAAAATATTTTATTTATCTATTATATAAGGGTATATTATTTGAATTACTATTCTTTAAGTTTCAAATAATGTGTTTATAATATTTTTAAAATAGTATTTTCTCTTAACATTTTGAGCAATTCTTATATCAATTAATTGGCAAAATCTCACTGTATTTAAACGTTTCTAAGAATTTAGCGATGACTCTTTAATGCATAAAAAATATCGTAAGCTTCTTTTACAAGTTATACACACATGACTAAGCCGCAATATTTTTAACATATAAGTAAAATTTTTGAAACGATGGAAAATTAACGCTTTTCTCACCACTCATCTTAACATTCTTAATTAACTTCACTTGAAAAGAAATATTTTTAGGAGAAAATAGCTCTCATTAGAGGGGTGTTAGATTGGATAAAAGATTAAAAATTTAATATATTTAAGTTAGAATTGGTAAGTTCAAGAGTGTTTATTATGCTTATAAATATACATTTAAGAAAAATGTGTTTATTTTTAATTTTTCTCTAATCTATTTCTGAAAGAGGTGGCTACGAGCTATTCAAAAACTTTTTGTAGTTTTCAAGCAAAATAAAATGCTTTTTTGTTCCTGTTATTGATGTAAAATATTTTCAAGTTTAATGCTCTTAATTTAAATACGATATATGATAAAATTGTAGGAGGAATTAATTTTGGGAAGGAATTTTCACACTTTTAAACTCGGCGTTAAAAATGCTATTATGCCATTGAAATTGGTGTTTTTTGCCGTAACGCAAAATATTCTAAGTGTTAGACAGTTAATGGGTAAGGGTTATTTTGGGAATATTAACTGACGCTAATAATAATAATAACAATAATAGAAACTCTTTGGACTGTAATAATCTTACTTGGGGTTATTGTAGGAAATGATATTACTTTCGTTATTTAAAGTTTGATTACTTAATCCTGTGATACGTTTAATTATTTATTCTGCGACAAGGTTTCATTTATATTTCAATAAAAACCTCGTTAAAACAATATTTTGAAGACCAAATAAATATATTGGAGGGACATATTGCTATATCGAGGGACATTATGGGAATACAACGAGTTTATATTAATGTTATGTATATGTAACGGTGAAACACCGAAATCTGGCGAATGTCAACATTCACGTAGTCGCTTGGTGTATGCCCGAAATATTTGCTAAATACCCTTATTTCTGACTCTCACCGATGAATGTCAACAATCCCATAGTCGCTTTGGTGAATGTCCGAAATATTTGTCATATCCAATTTTATATTAATTTATTCGTTAACATTATAATATTTATTTGATATATTTATATTTATTCTATATTTTAATGCTTACTGACGAACATCAGTGTTTGGAGTATCGGGCAAATATATACCGGGCAATGGCACTTGATCTAAAAAAACATTAGTGTAGGGCATACCGGGCAAATGTATACCGGGCAATGGCACTTGATCTTAAAAAAAATACATCAGGGTATACCGGGCAAATGTATACCGGGCAGTGGCACTTAACCTTAAAAAAACATCAGTGTAGGGTTAAAATATCGAATAAATGTAATTATATCCACGAATAAATTCATATCAAATCGAATGTAATAAATATTTCGGACATTCACCAAAGCATATCTGTGATTGTCGACATACACCGGTGAGGGTCCGAATGTACAAGAATGTAATAAAATATTCGATCTTTCACCGACGTATTTGGTGTTTGTCGACATTCAAAAACAGTGAAAGTCAACAACCACCGATTTTGGTCTTTCGCCGTGACATATATACTACCTAAAAATATATTTGTATATAGTATGAAATAAATTAATTTGTATTATAGTGTTAATAGTGTTTAAATGCTATCAAAAATTAATTAAATTTAGAAAATAAGTAAGCAAATTACTTTCATACTTGAAAACTAATTAAGGAATGACAATAAGGATTGTAAAGGACTGGTATCATAATCATTGTCATCAAAATAAGAATTCTCTTTTTTAGCATTAACTCAAAATATCATAATAAAGGCATAACATAACTTTGGAGTTAAAATAAAAATAGTTTTACAGGGTTTTATTGCTTTAAAGAATATCGCAATATTGAGAGGAGGATAACATTAATTCCTATGCAATTTCACCGGGACCATTAAATATTATTGTAGTGAATGGTGTTATTATCGGATATTGTTGTAGTGAGAGTTCACAGTTTGTATGAGAATTCGATTGTTTCTGTTTCTTGCATGTTTTGAAAGAAAATTTTTTTATATTTCTTAGCCCTTAAATGGAACGCGAGAAAAAAAAAGGTTCAGAACTGTCACTCAATTCACGTGCTTCCTTTTAATTCACATATAAAAATATCTATGTAATTGAATACTTTTTAGATAGTCCGTAATAAGTTTAATAGTTTCTTGGAATTAGCAAAATAATAAGTTTCTAGATAACAGAGCTAACAAGTTTCTTGAAATTAGCAAACATTTTACTTTCTTCTTTTTTTTACATAATGTAGTATTTCTTGTTTCCTTGTTCAGTTTTACACTTTTTGGAACAAATGACCACTGTGAAGCTCTTTTACTGTAATGCAATCATAATTAGTGCCATTAAAAGGCTAGAACTCACCTCGCAAAGATGGCAGAAATTAGAGTCCTTCCGAATACAAGAGTTTCGCCTTAAAGCTTCGATTTCAACTGCGCCCTTTACTAGAATAGTGCAATTAATAAAAGCTTATCGTGAGACGCATGATAATTTGAGAAAGCCTTTCAAAAGAGACAAAGTCAAAAACAGCTTTAAGAAAAAGTTAATGCTTCATCGCTCATGCTAAATCAAAACTGTTTGAAGATCATGTAAGGGCACAGTCATATTTTCTTGATTTTTTGATAACTTAAATTTTCTGCATTTCTCCTTAAAACACTAACTGTAAATTTAAGAATAAAAACTCTGTTGTAGAACTAAACTTTTGTGTGACTAATGACTAACTAGAAATGCTGAACTTGTTTAAAAGAAAAATAAAGACTTAGAAAGAATAAAACAAGGAAAAATAGTAAACAAATCTCGAAAAACCAATTCTATTAGGCGAGTCAGTTATAAATGTGTGTCCTAGAAAGTCATTTTATGAGACATTTTAAGAAAGTGACCGCCTGTTGCTCCGACATTAAATCTCAAATGAGATAAAGTTACTTGTAACCGCCGTAATGAGTGAAATGTTTAGAATTTCTGACAGAGCAGCAGCTGCTGTTACGTCTAGCAATTTCAAAGATGTTGGACTGATTAGTGAAAAATATGCAACCCTAATAATTAAACACAAACTTCGAAATAAGCTAAAATACATCAGTGTGGAAGAAGTATACATCGGTAGATGAAAAATGTAGTACTTGTTTCGAAAAAAAATTTGGTCAAAAATGTACATACGTACGATACAGGCCAAGCACGTAAGCATAATTTATGAACTTCATAAAATATATCTATGACACGCAACACTGGCAAATGTTATTGAAAAGTAGAGGAAAAAATTTATCAGTATATGAGAAAAAAACTTCGTTGATGTGAAGTAATTAGTTGCTATTGGCTCTGATGGTACAACTATAAATATGGTCAAAAACGTTGAAATGAAAAACTGGTTAAAATGCTCCTTTGCCTCCTCCATTTTAATGAGCTTCCTTTTAGACATATTTTTAAACATTTAGATGGTGTAACTGCAGGTCAAAATATGCTTTCCTAAATTATTGTAAAAGCCTTAACCGGTTGTGAAAATATACCTGTTATTTACTTTGAAAAAGTTCAATTGGAAGAAATCGAAATACCAAAAATATTCATTTCATATTGTCAAGGCAATATGTGACTCTGATTTTGCAGTGAGAAATCTATTATTTTCAAGTTTCAACATTTGTAAATTGAGCTGTATTGCGTGCCTGCGGCTGTATATTTCGCCTACCGAACGTACTAATGAGATGAGGATACTTGTAATAACTCAAAAAAGCATGCTTCGATATGAAAAACAAACATTTTGCGAAACATGGGCCTTTACACTTATTAAAAATTATATTGCCTAAAAAAATTCTCAAATGACTTCCCAAAAATTATATACCCAAGATTTAAAAAAAAATGGGTACTTTGCTAGCCATGAGAGCTTGTTAACTTACTATTGGACATGGCAGAGTGTATAAAATAGTTGGCCCAAAGAAGAATACTCAAGATAAGCGTCAGATCAAGAAGAGATACTTCTATATTTAAAATACAATTTCTTCTTCCAATTTTAAATTTTAAACTTCCAACTATGAAGAGTCGATAGTCTGATCAACGTGTTCACTTTCGTTATCTCCAAATCACGGAAAATGAAATAAGGAAATTTTGTAATTTTTAGAAACAAAATAATCTTCAAAGTTTAAATCTTCGTTCTTTAAATCTTCATGTCACTATCAGGCTGTTAAAAGGATTGCGGAACTGCTCAGTGAATCCGCAGAAAAGGCATGGTATTTAGAGAAAATGCAAGGGAAAGATTTTTAAGAACAAGTTGATGCATGCGACTAATAAAGATCTAAACTGTGTCATAAATTCAATTTCAAACCTAAATCTAAAAGTAGATTCTCGTTTTAAATCATACAGTGTTTGGAATTGCAAAAATATTGTAAATAACCGTCTTTTCTGACAGGGTAGATTGGAGGAACAGGGCGAACCTTGCAGTGCCACTTTCACCTATGAAGCGTCCACCTATGAAGTTCTAGCTCTTTAATGAAGTAAATTTTGAGTAATATAGTAAGCAGAGAGCTTCACAGTGCCCATTTATGCCGAAAGATGTAAACTTGGACTAAGAAAGAAGAAATACTGCACTATAAAAAAGCGAGGAAAATAAAATTTTTGCTAATTTCAAAAAGCTTTAGGGCTTAAAAACCTATTAAAAATATAATTATTTTTTAAGATGCATTATATGAGCGTTAAAAAGAAGCGCGTGAATAGTATTAAAACAAAAGTTAATAATATTTATATTTTCATAAAAAAGTAAAATTTGACCTTTTTTTTTGCCTTTTTGTCAAACTTTGAAGGTCATGTGCTACCTAAAGACCTAAATATTTTTATCCTAAATAAGGATACCAAAGCACAACTGTTTTTGTTATTACGCATCGCTTTTCCAAATTATTTATTTTCGACCCACTTTATTATATACCCCTCGTTTTCCTTTCTCAATGATAGCTAGTTGACTTGTGTACATTTTATGGTTTGTACGGACTACAATATTTGCGAAAAGTAATTACCTATGGTAGATAGGTTATATGTTAAAGTCTATTTAACATCGAGCTAATTAATTTAGATTTCCTTTTTTTCCCCTGCATTTAAAGTAAATGTGGTCGAATTTGTCCTACTGCCTTATCTAGGATTTTTTTTTCTTATATGGGTTGAGTACATGATAACTGGACTACAGAGTTAAACATTCTCTATAGGGAACTGCTCATATGTGATCCTTGTACCACCCTTACTAAAATGGAATTCCAAAAATATTAAATATTGCTGAAATACGCATTAGTTATTTTTTCTTAAAAAATAGAAGTTTTAGACATATTTTACGATTCTTCATTAAATTTGAATCCTCATGGATTTTATTCTAACTTACCAGTATTTTCTGACAATTGTTATCTAAACTCTAAGCCTGGTTATAAACTCAAATCTGAGCACACCTTCAGGCTTAATCAAATTGTTTCAAGCAGTCCGAACACAGTAAATGTCTCAACTCAAACTGAGAGATTTCACAAAGGATAATTTCAACCTTTCTTGAATCCTTGCTTTATCCAACAACTTCGAAATGAGAGGTATTTTGACATAGAGGATATTCTAGAATCCACTTCAGATTCTCTGTTTTGAGGATTGTCGAATATAGAGAACTCATCGTCGGTAATGTAGCTTTGGTAGTTACAGATTGTAGCAATCCTTGCACTTCATTTTACTCGTGTGTTAGAGTAGTAATTAAGGAATTTTCAACAACCAAATTAATGTAATGCGCCTCGTCATTAATGGGTAATATCTACGCATTTTAAAGTAGGCTTTTAATTATGACATAAATGGCTATTTATTAGTTGATTTATATACTCATTATATATTGCTCATGACAAGTGCTTATTTTGAAATGCGCTATAAAATTACAGATTAGAATAAGGATCACATTATTAAATTTACGAAAAAAGTAGAAACGAATTATTTCGCAACATTTTCTCAGAAGACCATGGAGTGAAGTTTGTAATACTTTTTTAATGAGAGCATATATTTTGCGCTAAAATAAATGAACTAATCGAGTTATTTTTAAGTTGATAAAATATGACTTAAAAATGCCTAAGCATTTTAAGATAGGCTTTAAAATTATGACATGAATAACCATTTATTAATTGATTTATATTACTCATGATATCACTCATTATATATTGCTCATCACGAATGTTTATTCTGAAATGTGCTATAAAATTCCGGATTCGGAAAAATATTCAATTATTAAATTAACAAAAAAAAGTAAAAACAACTTGTTTAGCAACATTTTTTAGAAGATCACAGAGTAAAGCTTGTAACGCATTTTTAGTGAAAGCATTTATTTTGTGTTGAAATAAATAAACTAACAGAGGTTATTTTTATGTAGATAGTAAAAATTTAAAACACACTTTCCTCCATAAACTTATTTCGAATAGAATGCATTTATCAATATTTTAGTACAAAAGAATACATATTTTAAATAATGGATCCATCAGAATTCTTTTTCGTTAAACGCATTAAATAATGATAAAAACAGTTTGAAATTATTACAAAGTTCTCAGGAGCATAAGGATGTGATAATGAGCTTCATTGCAAAATATTCTTAGTAAAACAGCAATTGCAAGTGTTTACAAATATTAAAAACATTTTTAGAAATTTAGGCTGTACTAAGAAATTTCTTACTTCAACCTAGATAAAGAATATTATTTTCCCCATTTTTATTTAATTATTTTTTTAAAGAAAATTTGTAGATATTTTTAAAGGACGTCACTTCACTGTTTTCAGATATTTGATAACAAAGAATCTCATTTGTCATTCGTCAATCATGATGAATTTCAGTACAAATTTTTTAATATATTCTCTCTCCATATAGATACAAATGCAATATACTTTATAGCATCAACTTTTCACCTTTTGTAGTTTCTTACTAAAAGACGCATTAAATGAGATTTTGATAAAATGAGAAAGGTATTCATACACATACCTGCAAAAAAAAGAAAAAAAGAAAAAAAAAATCGAAACTAATAACTGATTCTGATAGATTTTTGAATGCTTTTAATAAGCATTCATAGTGACAAAATTCTATATCTTACATATAATCAATAGATTGTTTACAATCGATTAGGAAAAGGCGTAAATTTGTTGTTATCTTGCACGCGGCTATAAATCTACAGAGACAAAGTTCACCATAACAAAATGTATGTTTGTTTTCAGTTGTGTAATATGAATAATTATTCTTTAATTTTTTAATATCTGTCAATTGTATTAAATAGTTTACCAATAATGAATTTATAACCTCTTTTTTTCTGTTGTTTAATTTAAATTCGCCTCGACATTCTCTTTGCTTTACCAATGTTTGATTTATAAGTTAATTTTATTTTAAGAATTTGTGCATTCTAAACCAACTGTTCTTACTTTTAATTGTATTATAATAACTTTACTGACTTTTATGTGTATTATAACTTATTGTTATGATAAACTTTAGTGTTACTGAATACCAAAAATGGTAGTAACTTTTTTATACTACACTATAAATAAAGTAGTTACCCTCATTTTTGGTGTTGAAATAAATATAACTTTTTTACAGCACACCAGACCTCACACCAGAAAGGACTGGGTTTGAATCCCGGACAAGACAGGGATGTTCTTTCATTTTCCGTACCATCTGTTCTTACTGTGAGAGCAACATTGGCCCAGGCCCACCTAATAAGGTGCCCAGAAAGAAGAGTGGTCAACATATCTGCCCAACTGATACTTGAATGACGGATGTCAATCGGATGGGCATTTTTAAAAAAAGTTTAAAACCAGTCAATTGTACTTTTACATTGCTTTAAAATATATCGGTGCTTTTTAAAAAATGCTAATTTAATGTTAAAATGTTAACTCAAAATTAGTTGATGGAATTGTTAAACTTTGGGGTCAAATATCTCCATAACCATAATAAAGTAGATAGAATTACTTTCATATATCGTAATAGTACGCCTTATTATTCTAGGAAGCATATATTGTTTGCATAAATAAATAAATATATATATATATATATATATATATATATATATATATATATATATATACTAATGTTACTTAAGAGAACTTTCTTGAAAATGAATATTTTTCATAGTAAAATTCTATTTTTTTCCACAATGCATACGAGGAGAGCATTTCCTCTCCTGTATTATACCCGAAAAAATATACTTTATTAACAAATCCCCATTTAGACTAAAGTAAAAATAGATTGGAAATAATTTTGAAAATACATATTTGTGTGATGCAATAGCCCACTACAGATGAAGATTGAGTTTATTTAGATGAATTTATTCCATTTGTAAAACGTACATATATGTGAACGAAATGAAGTTGCTAAACTGAAAGCAAATTTACGAGCAAGCATAAAAATTAGTTGCAAATGAGCTGGAAGATTTTCCACGACATTAATTTCGCTTATTAATGAGACTTTTTAAAGTTAATGATTCGAAGGTATATATTCCTTGTTACTCAAGTTAACTTGGTTTGCCTAAAGCTTTGAAATAAGTTTGGAAACAGGGAAAAATAATTTTTCAATAGAAATTTAGAATGGTTTTAAATTCTAAACACTTGAAGACATTCATTCTTAAATGAAACCTTCATGCACAACTATTTGCACGTCTTTTGCATTTTATAATTGGAATATAATTGCTGCATGATCAATATCTTTTTCTTTCGTCTGTATGATTTTCAGATGGAATTTTCAACCTAAGTGAATAAAATACAACTGAAGCATAATTATAATATTAATCCTAAAAATATTTATTCAAATAAATTTGCACAGAAGGCAAAAAACTCTGAACTAGTGTTTTGAATTCATTTTCACAATTTTAAAATAAGTGAATCTGAAACTTGCAGCATTTAGCTCTAAATTTAGTTTAATCCGCGAGCTTATGGATTCAATATTTTTAACAATTTTATCTATCATTATTTATTTGGATATATTTAGCATCTGGACTGCTTAATTGTTTCGTTAGTAATGCAATAACTTTTTTACATCAATTAACATTTAAAGTACAATTGAACAAGAGCAAAAATAAAATTACGAAAATCTGTGCAAGTACGTCAATATTTTAATGGATATATGATGTTGTGTGACAAAGAGAAGATTTAAATTTCTTTTCTTTAAAATTTAGACTTTTCCTAAAGGAGACATTTTTATATCTAACTGTTTCTTCGTTTTGTTTCTGAATTGATAAGTTTAGATCCAAATTTATCGAGATTGAAAATTTTATTCTTGAAATCTGAGTTATTCGTAATATTGAGGTCAATTTTTTTTTTCTGCACTAACATCATAGAACTGCCTTAACATGCAATTACATGAAGCATATTCATAATTGGAAATAGCAGGCTTTTTATTCTACAGCGAAAAGAATAAAATTTGAGTGCACTAGATCATTCCACTTGTGTGCCTCAAAATTTCACTTTCAGGAAGCAATTTTTTGATATATTTTTAGGTAATTGGATCTAGCTCCCAAAATATAGAGCATCCAAGAGCTCTGCACTATACCTTTTCTCCGATGATAGAACAATGATAGAATTTTTCCCATAAGCAACTTTCTGTTAAAAATTTTTACTGAACGAGTGATACCAAAATCTAGTCTTTAATGTATACTAATGCCATTTCCAGGAAAAAAATATAGACTTTGAAGTCTTTTAAATTGCAAATTAGAACACGAGCTGTATACTGACAAAAAAGGGGATTTTTCTCTTCTGTGTGTTCATAAACGTGTATAAAGATGTCAAAATATTGAAAAAAATTTCCTCAAAAAGACAAAAAAAAAAAAAAAAAATCTTTTTTCAACTGTTAAAATAATTCATTAATTCGGGATTTATTTTTCATAAAATAGAGGTTTTTGTCACTATTTTAAAAAGGAAAGAATTTGTTAAATCTAAATAGAGGTTCATTTAATCAGAATACAACTGTAATTCTTTAGTTTACAAAGGGAAACTTGTTTCTTTCTTGCATATCCCGATTATTTGGTTTTTGTGTTGCTGAAATTTATTTGCATCCGCTTATGGGGCTTGATTTCGCCAGGATACTCATGGATAAGATGTAGTTGGCAACGATCTGTTAGACTAGCTGGATCAGATTTAGCTGTTAAGGAATGGTAGCAACAACTCTAATTTCCAAAATTTCCACACTACCCAAAAACATTTTATTTTCTTGATAGAAATCTTGGTGTTTTTCACCCAAACGCTTTCAAGAAGAATTTCAAAGCGTGGCTCATCATTATTTCCCAAATCCTTTCAAGATTATTGCCATGGCGTGTCTTTGTTAATTAGGATTTAGTGACTAATGTTAAAATAATAAAGTTCAATTTAAAAAAAAATATTTAGAATTGCGTACAATATGTGAACTGTAAAAAATTTTGTATCAAATTACGGCAAAAAGTATTGACACTCTGATTGCAACATCCATAAAATCTATTTTACCGTAAAATCCAGTTTAAATGCAAAATTTTATACTGTAATTTTGACAGTAATATTTATTTAATTACAGTCATTCAATGACTTAACAGTAATAATACTGTAAGAGTTACAGCATATCAGATTTTTTTTTGTTCCGTAAAACTGTGGTAAAAATGAATTTTATGGTACAAAGAACTGAAACTATGATTTACGGTGCTTTTTTTGAAGTAGTTTGTAACACATATATTTTTCGTTCACATATATTTTTACAGCGTATAAAATGCTTTCTGCTTGAATTATAAAAAATACATTATGTAAAAATTTTACAAATACACTTTGAATGAACCGAGATGGCTCAGGGGCTAGAGCGTTCGCCTTCCAATGTGGCGAACCGGGTTCGAATCCCAGTCGATACAAATTCCGCATCCGGCTTGCCCCGACCACAGTGCTGACGTGAAATATCCTCAGTGGTAGACGGATCATGGGTTAGAGTCCCCTTGTCGTCAGGCTAACCGTGGGAGGTTCTCGTGGTCTTCCTCTCCATGTAACGCAAATGCGGGTTAGCTCCATCAAAGAGTCTTCCACGAAGGCAAATTTCACCCAGTACTTGATCCAGGAGTTCCCTTGTCTTCTGGATTGGGTTCAAAATTACAAGGTTATGGAGTTGAACATTAGTAGTCGTAAACCCGTAAAATTGTGTCGGCTGTTCAACGGCGGTTATAAAATAAAAATAAAAATGCACTTTGCACAAAAAGTAAAAGTTCTTTCGACGGTTTTATCGATAGGCATTTAAAACAGGAATTTATGTTTTTATGTTTATGAAGCATAGCTTTCACTATTCATTCAGTCACAAAAGAAAAAAAAAATATATTCAGAAATGTCCTTACACTAAACGTTGTTTGAAACGAAATAATATTCATGTTCAAGTTTAATATCTACTTTTCGGAAAATGCGATTTCCATATTCGAAAAATAAACTTTGTTTATTACCCAGCTTTTAGCTTTTATAGTTTTCTAGTTTTCAACACATTGCGATACTTGAAACACGATGAACGAATGGAAAAAGATTATTTTCTAATGTTTTGCTTACTCTTTATCAGCGACAGGTTTCATTGAGTATCGTTTATCTCTAAGTTCATGGCCTTGCTATATTGTTACAAGCGCAATTCTTTCTTCATGCATTATTTTCTTTCATTCTTCGTTAGTTAATTTCTTTACCAATTCTGAGAAACAACTTTCGCCTCACAAAACACTTTTTCTATCATGAATAAAACATTTACCTACATCGTTTTATGGTACATCAATACAATCATTTTATTCATTTATTGAATTATATGAAAAGAAAAAAAAAACTGTACAAGCTGTTCAAATGTGGCTATCTTTTCGAAAAGGAAATGCAAAAAAAAAATTATGTGAAAGGAATATAATTTTAACTAAATATTAATTGATCCATAAAACATCAAATATTAACAAAAAGAGAGTACATATCAGGAATATTGTAAAGTTATATAATTTTTCTCGTTTAGAAAAAGTGATACACAGTTTCATTTACACAACTCTTTATTTAGTTAATGTATTTGGTACGGATATTGTTTCATTTAAGTTTTGGAGAATATGATAATCACTCTTTAAACAATTTACAATGCTTATAACTGCATTTTCTTTTTCTATCATACATTTATCACATAAGTCGAGTTATTTTAACAATATTTTTTACAGTTATCCTCCAGTATTCTTTGTGGTTATCAATTAATATTCTTTGCAGTTACCCAATAATATTTCATTCAGTTATCCATCAATATTCTTTAAACTTGAAATTTATGGTACACCAAAGGAAATATAAGACACATGTTTTTATTTTGCTTCGTTTATTTAAGAAATAATTAAAAAATATCAAATAATTAAATAATAAATCTTAAATATACAAGTCGGAAACAATTTTTTTTGATAAATAACATTTTTAACGTTAAATTTCAGACCAATAGAAATGTTACACAAACGTTACATTTTTTTCATTAAACTATTGTACAATTTTACAAAATTAGTGACGCGTCTTGTCAAAAATGTACATGATTGCTTTATGAACCATATATTGCACATGATGTTCCATTGTAATCTGCTGTTGAAAAAAAAAGAAAAAAGAACGAACTAATCAAACAGCTGATTGATGTACGAACTAGGTTATTTATGTGTGATATTACTGAAAAATGGGGAAAGAAATTCTATCATGTACCGTTTTTTCTCAAGCTGAAAATTTTGATTTTCGTCGCTTACATTAAATAAATGTTAAAGTAGTGAGTTGGTGATATTTTTCCTTCACTTTCTAGTAAAAACATTAAAAGCCAAAGTTCTCTAGTATTTTTCAAAGAGATAAAGATTGATAATACAATTAATTTATTCTCAAAATTTATCTTTGAGAAACATGACATTCCTGTTCATCAGAATATGCTAATTATATATATATTTAGATTTTGATCTTAAATTAGGTGATTGTGATAGTTTCAAATAACTGAGATAGTCAATTTAGCTGTCGAAGCATAAGCGCCATACAACGCTTTTTCACAACATTATTATATATGACATTCCTGTTCATAATAGTATATTACTAATGTAAATATCTAGATTTTGATCTGCTGGCTAGGTGAGCGAGCTGTTTGCGTTCCTGACGGCGAAGCCAATGACTGCGGTCTTGAATCCCGCTCAGGGTATGGATGCTTCTCTCTGTGTTGTCCTCTGTTGCGTGCGAATGTGGCCTACCCTATCTATGGCACTGTGTCGTGGGTAATGTTGTTCGCCTCCGTGACTTTGGTCACCTGGTACTCACCAGGCAAACGCAAAATGAGCAACACTTCCAGCACATTTCATAGCGAAGAACGATGAGTTTAGTGCCAGCCATTAACCCCTTCCTTCTCGCTCCCGTTAAAATGACGGGACGAGGTTTCGACCTCTATTTCTCGCTCCCGTGATATTTTCGGGCTGGAGTGTTCAGTTGTAACGCGATAATGAGAATAAAACTAATTCATTTCTTTCGCCCGGAAAACATGTTATTTCTCATTTTACACACCAGATGACAGTACCAAGATATTTTTATGGTAATTGTAGTTAGTTAGTTTATTTTTCAGGGATACAGGGATAAAAAAATAGGCACTTTTATGATCGTTTCCTCGGAAATTAACCGATCGTTAAGGGGTTAAGAAGCAAAAAAATTGACCTGAAATTAGGTGATTGTGATATTTTGAAATGACTGAGGTAGTCAATATTAGTCAAGTTAGTTATCTAAGCATTAGTACCATACCACGTTTTTTCATAAAATAACTCCTTGCATCGCAACTATATGTTGCGTTTTCTCAACAGTAGTTTTAAGAGGGTTAAGCCACTCATATTTTTCATAATGTCAAAACTTCTAAATTGTTTACTTATATATTTTTGTTTACAATATTTTTATGCTTTTAAATTATTTATTGTTTTTTTAATAGTGTTAGTAAGTATTTAAAACCTGTTTTTTTTTCAATATTGTAAAAGTTTAAGGTCCAAGTGAGAGCGAAAGTCACACGCAAGTTCTCCGTGTCACACTATTATAATATAATAATATACTAGTATATCAAAAATTATGTATATAGCACATTTTATATACGTTTGTGGTATACGTTATTCACATATAGCAATATTTCATACATTTGTTGTAATATTTGCCTCATATTAAAAATTGAGGTGATTCAAATTTCACCCAATAGTCAACATACATAAATGATTCACAAACAAAGAAATATTGATTTTAAATGCAGTTATTGTTTTTCATAAGTAAAATGAAGATTTTAATTCATGCTTTAAAAATATTTTAATAGCATAAAAAAATCAAAACGCCATTAAATCAAAACTATCTATGATTTATATTAGAAACTTTTTTACTACCCAAAGAAAAGAATTTCATCAGGGACTCGTAAAGCAATCTTGCGCAATTAAACGATTTCATTAGAGCATTAAAACGTTTTATTGTATCTTTTATGCAGAAAACTGTTGTCATACTTTCATGCCAGGCAATTAAATACAATGATTATTAATAATGACATTAAATACTAATAGTGATTAATGGTGCATGTAATAGTGATTTTGACAAATCTTCTGAAATTTAAGCCACTTTTTTACCATATTTTTTTTAGTCTTGAAATATTTATATTTTAATAATAAACGGTTATTATACGCATATTATTAATTCGAATATTTCCTGATTCTCTTGAGCAATTATTAAATTTTTTCCTAACACATTCTATTATACACATTTGCACTATAAATTCTCACTACTGTGTGATTTTGTTGCAATTTAGTCTTTGTAAATATACAATGTGATTCGGAAATATTGTTCAAAATCTTCATTCCATTTCATGAACATGATAACAAGCCAGAATTATTTCAGATATTAATAATCAAACAAAACGAAGAAGGGGTGTTGTAGTGTTTACTACGTTCACAAGATCTCTCTCCTACTGATTTATTTGTTTGGGGTTACATGAAAACCTTAGTGTATGAAACTCTTGTGGAATCGTTTTAGATTTGGGTGAAATAAGATTTGTTATCGTGAATCGTTGCTGCAAGGGAAATTATTACAGACACAAAAGGCATTCGTCAAATGATGAGTTTTCATTGCTTTATGTGTATTAAGATTTAAAACCGAAACTTTTAACACTAGTTTTAAAACTTTTTTTTTAAATGGAAATTTCTGCTGGAAATATCCACTCAAATGTATTTTGAAATATTTTATTTTAGTATTTGTAAGAAGATAACTAAAAAATAGAGCATTTTTAGTGGTTTTACGCTATTTTATTTTCACAGTAATAAAACCATCTGTAATCGTTTCACAATATTGCTTAAAATGCAAAGCTAGAAAATGATTCTGCATAACTGCCTTTTATGGAACCATTTACTTAGAAAGTGTATTTATTTTATTAAGGTTTCAGTTTAGGTTTTAAGTATATTTGTTTTGTTGTTGCTACCAAGTTAACTCTCAGGTTACATATTTTCTAGAATACTAAATAAATTCACCAAATGAAAAATTAGATGTAACAAATTTTGCATGGAAACCATAATTGCAGTATTTTTTCTATACTTTTACATAAGAATAAGAAGCAACCTTTTGAACAAAAATGGAAGAGAAAATTCAATTTTCCACCTTTACAAGTACTTTATTTCTGTTTCTTTAACAAAGTAGTTTCTTACTTATAAATTTAAAATATTTTGAAGGGGAAATTATTATGAAACACTTCAATTTAACTTTAGAATAAGAAATAACTACCTTAATGGAATAAGTTGGAATAACACCCTTAAAAAGGCTGGAATTATTATAAACAATATAACTTAATAATAGTATTGTACCTAGTGTTTTGTTTGTGTGCAGTAGTTGTATAATTTTAAGACAACGTAACGTCGAAATTATTATAAAACACGGTGTTCTCAAGTAAACTTTAAAAAGGTGAAATAAATTACAAGGTATGCACTGCTTAATGCGAAAGGATCATAAAATAAGCAATTAAAATAAATAATCGTTATTTTCATTTCATTTTTATTCAATATTTATTTAATGTAAAAAGGATTATTATTAAAATATTTGAAATAAGAAATATTTATAAGAAAGCACAAACAAACACACGTAATAATTTTATTCAGAGGTTTCTCAATCATTGGTTTTAAAGGGTCATTATCAATAAAATAGTTAGAAAAAGTAGAGACAAACTGTTGAGAAAGGTTTAAATGAGAAAGATTGCAATTAACGAAAGGTTAATCGATTATGGATTAGGACGAAGATTAAGCAAAGTTATCTCCTTATGTATATAATTACCGAAGCTGTCGAAAGGTTAATTACAGTTAATTCTTCTTTAAAGCTTGCTTCATCTTATACCGGGGATGAGTATAAAGGTGATCTGCCGTTTTTATTTATTTTTTTATCTCTTTTTCTTCTTTTCATTTTCTTGCTTAATGAGAGTTGTTTGCATACTTTTCATCATTTAAGAGTTGTATAAAAAGTTCAATTTGTACAATTTTTAATTCTAAGAATATATTTGCATAAATTGATCAGATAAGAAACAAAAAAGAATTTCCTATGTCTAGAAAAGCACACAAAAAATGTAAATTTCGCACAGTAAAAAAAGAAGAATAAAAAGAAAAGTCTATATTAATAACTTTTTATCTAATAATCGGACTCTCACTAAATAAGATAATAGAATATTAATATAATATTAATGCGTCAAAGCACGCATAAAACTGATTAATGTAAATAGTTTAGATACTAGCAAACCCGCGCTGTACACTGTAGAAAATTCCAGACAAATTGTACAAATTAAGGTAAGGCTGTACAAATTAAGGTAAAAAATGTGAAATCCATTTTCACCGGAACATGTTGAGGAACAAAAATATCTGATATATCGTAATTTTTACAATAATACTTTCCGTAAAATCACTGAATCACTCGAAATAAATAAATATTATTGTAAAAATTACGATATAATATTTTACGGATGATGCTCTCAAAGTGTCGGTACTTTATACCGTAATTTTATCAGGAATTGTTTACAGTGTATGTATTTTAAGAACGCTATGGATGAAGGGTTATGAAGGCTACGAAAATAATTATTTATGGTAAACATATTTTGCAAATTTGCACCTTGAGATTTATATTATGACGAAAAGCATTTCTATGAATTTCATTCTGTAAAATGGGGTCGATTGCTTTAGAGCTAATTGTTATATATTTTTTGCATTAGATTTCGAAACTATAATTATATGCATAAAATAAGTTGATTTAAGTTACTTGTTAAGTAAGAGACGTTTGAGTTTCTGCATTCATTCATAAAAATATGGGTACATTGTTTAATATTCCCAGGAGCAGTTTAGAAGTTTATTTTGTAAATTTGCTGCAAACATATGCATATTTTTTTTGGATATAAATAATTTAGTGCGATTATTATTCTATAAAATGGTTCCTCTTACTCTGGAGCAAAGCTTTAGCTTTCTGTAATGAAAATGCGGCTATACCTTGAATATAAAGTAAGGTTAATAATTAAGCAAGGCTTTTCTACACTGTTAAAATTTTTATTTTAAAATTATGGTAAAATAACTGGCAGCTGTCTGTCCATCCGATTAACCGTAAAAATTACGGTAAAGACCAATTTTTTCCTTTATGGTTTTGAAAACATCTACAAAAAGTACAGTTATAAAACCATGAATACAAAACTATACAGTTTTTTTAACCATTTACAACTAGCATTTTTCATAAAAGTAAAAAATTATTAATTATTTAACTAGACATAGGAGCTCGACATTCCGTAAGGTAATAGGCATTGAAGAGTGCCAAGCACTGAAAATTCCTCATGTGTTGGAGGGAATGGAGGAAATATTGTGGTGTCAACACTAGAACTCGAACTCCAGTTCTGCCGGTCATGAGATTGACAAATAAGCCCGCTCGGCTATGATATGTATTCAATTGCAAAGAACTAATTAGCTTCATTAGGTGGTAAGATAGTTGGTCTAGTTGGCGAGATAAGATTCTGGTTGTTTAACCGTATTAAGCGAAAGCAGTTAATAAACAGTTTTTCTCAAACTTAACTGTTTGATTACCATTTTATTTATGGTTATTTGACTGTTTTAATTAAATATGGTAAAATAACCATTCACTAAATTGTTATTTAGCCATTTATTTCGAGAAATTTCTAACAGTGTAGAAAGCTGAAAAATGAATTGAAATAGATGAAGATAAACAAAATTTTTTTGGTTAAAAAGGTGTATTTTTCATTTGGGAGCTCAAAACTTTTCAATTTCCTAAGATTGAAGGACTGTCCTCAGTAGTTTTAAATTAAAACGTTATTGGTTACTCGAATAACATATTGTGTTACTAAGAACAAGCAGATGTTAATTTTCAATGTGCATATTGTAAATTCATTTGTTTTAAGATCTGTAAAGGAAATTATTTTGTAATCTACTTCCTAAGAGGCTGTTGAGAAATCAGGTTTTAAGTGTTGCAATACAATAATGAATTTGAACAGAAAAACAATATTTTTTTTAATAAACAATATTGATAAAAAAAAACTGAAAACTTGACAGCATTAATCATTTCGCTATTTATTTTCCCCAAAATTCTTACTGAGAGCTTATATTATATACCATCAAGATTTCAGTCAACATATGAAGTAAATGTTTCTGTCTGTAAATACCTTTATTTGCTACGGTTATATACTATTGAAGGGGGATAAAATGTCACATTGTGAGGGGTTATTCGTACCGCAAAGTGATGTCCAACTAGCAAAGTGGCGGTCATAAAAAATAGCCGGTGATTCTTCGAATGACATCCACGAAGGACAGCAATAAAGGAGATGAATTAAGATGTTCACTTCAAGATCCCTTTCTTGTGGATTAAGTTGCCTTCACCCAACTAATGCACATGGTTATGTCACTTGCTATTTCTCTCTAAGGAACAAACTCTCTGATGATGGTAATGATAAACGAGTAGCTTTCAATGTCAAGAAGATAATACGTTTGCATGTTGCTTTCTTTGGCTAATAAACCTTAGCTTTACTTCTACTAAGGACTTCATACTTCATTTGTTGGACGCTTTATACACTAATAGTTTTTGGCTAAAGGAATGAAATACTTGTTGAAAACATTGAATTGCTTATAAGAGCGCATGATTTTCTGTAGTAAGTTTCAAATTTCATGTATTTTTAACGCTTTTATTCAGAAACGTTTATATTTTTGCTTTTTATGAGTTACACTAATTGCCTATCAAGGGTGCTGGCAGAATAATATAATAGGAGGTGCAACCCTCTAACAAACTACTCCCCCCCCCCCACCGAAAAAAAATTAAAATGTTCTGTTATTGCATTTTGTTTGTTATTACATATATTTTCGTCTGTTAATTTTTTTCAAGATATATTTCTTCATCGTTAACAAGATATTTAAAAAAAAGTACGACTTTCTTGTACTTGCAAATTTTGCCACGAGAAACTGTACTGATGGCGCTGGCATAGCTACTGACTTTGAAACACAAATAACTACAAACAGTAGTTTCGTATACTAACGTGTTTGTGCACGCTTAAGATTGGTATTTATTGTGTTGATGAAGTTTTACAGTTGTGAGAAATCAGTTTGTTATACACCTTTGTTAAACTAAATAACAAATAGAAAATATAATATTATTTATATTTTAGACGCCCGGTGGCTGAGTAGAAGCGCTTCGCACTCCCGTGCCACAGGTTCTGGGTTCGATCCTCGGACCGGGCAAGGTTGACTCAGCCTTTCATCCCTTCAGTGGGTTGATAAATGAGTACCAAGCATGCTTGGGAACTAAACACAGGGGGTTTCGCGTTCGGCTGACCACCTAACCGGAACATCTGCTCCTGCACCCTGGAGCCCAAGGTCTAGAAAACTGAGATGGGCACAGTAGGCCTTGGCCCTCTTTGGGCTGTCATGCCAGTGAGTCTGAGTTGAGTATTTATATTTTATTAAATGAAATTTAGAAATATAGCTTAGATATCTGCTAAGTTAGTGCATGCTCAGTGTGCATAAGAAAAGAATCAAAGATGACTCAGAATTCATTGAAAAAGTTATAAATAGATTTGGACAGCAAACAAGACGATTACAATTCTTGTTTGATTAAACAATTTTTTAATTGTTATGTAACAATTATTTAATTATTTGTTTTGGAATAAAAAAAAATTTTAAATAAAAAATTTTTATAACAAAATTATTTTTCTGTATCGCTTTAATTGCTTTTTAAAGAAAGCCAGGAGGGGGGGGGGTGCAAGTGCACCCCCTTGCACCCCGCTGCCGGCGCCCTTGTTGCCTATATTTGCTGTTTTTGATTTTTCAATTTTTCTAACTTTCCAAAATGATACAGTTCATGTCAGGGTTTAAGCTGAGTCTAAAAATTCATTAGCAAAAAAGCTAAAATCTAAAAAAAAGTTTTAGCAAAATGCTAAAATGCCATTAGGCTTATAAAATTACTTTATATCAAACAAGTACTGTAAGTTATCTGACAAAGAATAGCTTAATGTACAAGAATATCAAAAAGAATACCTATAACAAAAAAAAACACATTTATTATTTATCAAAACATTTTGGTTTATAATTAACAATCTTCCTTTCTTTCATGTTTGCCCATTTTACAAATGCTTCTTGAAAGTTAAATGCACTTTTAGGGCCCTCAATATTAATCATTAACAAATTGTTTACATGGTTGATTAACAACCTGTTTCGAATATTAGTTGTAATCAAATTAAGGCAGCTAAAGCCCCTTTCACAGTCAACAGTGTGCATTGGTATTGTTGCACAATACTCCATAACAGAAGTTATTAATGGGTACTGTTCAGACACATCATTGGTATACAAAAATAAAAGTAATTCATTAAATGACATGTTTTTACATCGTTGCATTAAGATGTGTTTAACTAATCCCCATTCACAAAGTAATTCAGTTTCTGTAAACTGAAAATCTTTTCTGGGAGATTCCGAAAACAAATTGAAAATGCAACGGATTTCCTTTACACCATAATGCTGTAATTCTTCCGAACTATGGGGCATCCTGCTAGGTATAAATATATTGAACATTTCGATTTTATCCAAATCTCTCAATCTATCAATAATATTTTCAATGATACAGTTTAAAAAATTGTGCATCAAATTACGGAATCTTTCCCTCTGTTTCAGTCCATCTAAAATTATATGGCCCTGAAACTCAAATTTTTCACTTTCCTTCTTAGGCACATCATCTAAAAAACTCATATAATGAGTGCCGGTGCCATTTTTTATTTCTTCTAAACTTGAAATACAAGCCTTCACACTTGATTGAACATATTCAAAATTTAAATTAGATATTTGAAATATGAGGCTTAATTTATTAATGTTGAACATGATATCATTCATGATGGCAGTGGTTGCTAAAAACAAAAAAGTAGTTATACTTTTTAACAACCCTTGAGCAACAGGACGTTTGTCTTCCATTAAAACACTAACAATAGCTTGCCAGTTGCAATCCAGAGCTGTAACTGAATTCCCCAAAGACAACCACCGAGTTGTTGATAACTTTATGAATTTCCTTGATTTTTGTTCAAGGATATCTTGAAGATTCTTCAATCGCCTGGTATTTGCAGGGGAGCATTGAAAATAAGAGTGAATTCTTTTTATTATGTCCTGAAACTTTACCAGGTAAGCATTCTCAGACGCTGCTTGGCTCACGGCTAATGCTAGCCTATGTGCCACACAATGTACTGAAATTAAATGCGGATTTTGGTTTTTGAACAGAGCAGCAACACCAGTCATAACTGAAGGTCCATCTGTACCTAAGGATGAGCATTTTGTAACATCTATTTTCAAACTCTCAAGTGTCTTTATCAAAGAAGAATAAATAAAATTAGCACTTGCACCCTCCATTTCTACTAAACTTAGATAATGTGTAGACAATCTACCTTGATGAAGCACTTTTATGTAGATAATTAAACTTTGATCTATGGAAACATCCGTACATTCATCAATTATGACGGAGAACCATCTTGCTGAATTAACTTTATGCAGTATTTTTTCTTGAATGGTCATGGCAAGAGCCATTTCCATGTCCCGAATGCTGTCATAACTTTCATAAGAGGCTGTACCTATATTCAATCCACTGAGACTGGAACAACCTAAATCCATGCACAAATCTTTTATTGAACTAAACTTTCTAGTAGCCAAATGTTCCTTTGCTTGCATATAGACTATTTTCATTGCTGAAATAACTGATTCATTAGCACTGGAAATTGATTTTGCAACAGATTTCCCCCACGCATTGCTCTCCATCAAGGCCTTGTTTTCTACAGCATGTTTATGGTCAATGCTCAGTTCATGCTTTTTCAATACATCTACTTCATGGATGTTAGCGTCATGGTTTTTCGCGGAAGCCTTTTTTTAAATGGAATTTAGTAAAATCCTTTAGCAAAAATGCGAAAATGCTTTGTTGAATTTTAGCATTTTTGAGGGGTCTTTTCGCATTTTGCGAAAAAAGCTACCGTAGCGGAAACCCTGGTTCATGTCTTATTTAGGTTATGACAATATCATGAGTTTTTTTTGTCTAGAATACTAATTAGGCTAACTTACTTTTTTTATTCATATTTTATTTAATTTTTTGTATATTTCCAAACATCTTTGAGTTGGAAATTCAACCAACGATTAGAAAAACAATGATGAAAATGATTTTGAGCGTAGCAATAAATAAATAATATATTTATTTATTATACATTAATCTTTTCTGGGAAATCAATCAGAGTGTTTGATAAAAAATAGCAGCTTCCTGGTGTTTCTTATTATTTTGAAACTTATTTTCCTGAATTTAGTAAAAGTGAGATCAAACATGAACTTTAGTTTTTCTGCAATAGAGCAAATGCTGTAAACGTAAAATTTGAGTTTAAGTGATGTTTTGCCGTGTTTGGCTGAAACTGATTTTCTCTTGAATAAGAATTTTAAATGTTTTAAAGGTTGAAATGCTAAACAAATACAATATTCAATAACAAAAGCAAATAATAACAAATAATAATAACAAAAACAAATACTAAACCAATACGGAGTTAAAATACTAAACAAATCTGTTTCCTACTGCCAAATTTTAAGATCAAACTTAAGTTACAACTTTCATCTTCGATATATTAGTACATGTATAGAACCAAAAATAATAATAATGATAATAGTAAAAACAGAACATCTTAACTTTTGATCTAAATTTCAGATTATCATGTTCTAAGATGCAATCATAATGGTTTAAAAGGCTAATTTAAATCTAATTTAAATAATCATTATATTCTTAGACACGAAATTGGACACAAAAACGTACTTCTCTAATTAAACATACCTTTTATTAAAAGATTCAGATTTTTGTTTCGGTTCTTAAAGTATGGGATGTAATCTTAATCTGGAAGAATAATGGATCTTAATATGGCCAGTATAATTTGAGAATAAGTCAAAAGTTTGGATACCTCACCTAAATGTTAATTATAGTGGTGGTTCAGGGAATACAGCATTCGTCTTCCAATGAGGTAAACCGGGTTCGAAACCCTTTGATGGCTGGTGGATACGAATTCCGTACCTGGCTCGCAACGACCACAGTGCTGACTTAAAATATCCTCCGTGGTAGACGGATCATGGGCTAGAGTACCCTTGCCGTTAGACTAATTGTGGGAGGATGTCGTGGTTTCCCTTTCCATGTAACGTAAATGCGGGTTAGTTTAATCAAAAACTCCTCCACGAAGCAAAATTTCTCCCAATTCTTGATTCAGGTCTATTAGATGGTCTATTAGATTGGGTTTAAAATCACAAGGCTACGGAGTTGAACATTAGTAGTCGTAAACCCAAAATTGGGTCGGCTGTTCAACAACGGTTATAAACTTTCATATATTTTGCTATTTATTTTGAAAAAAAGAAATTAGTGAAACGCTTTTTGCACACAATTATAAAATTCATGAAAGCAAATGTTTTATAATTTTTATTATTTAATTTAATAACAGTCGAAAAAATTTTGAATTTTAACGCATAAAATCAAAAAATCATTCCTTTGCTTAAAAAAAATTGCAAAATTTAAATATTATCTAACTTTAAATGATTAATTACGAAATTTGAATTTAATTGGCGGAACTGTTTCTGAGAAATAAAAATTTATAAATACGACTTTTTTGAAATTTTATTACTCAGAAACTATTTTGCTCAAATTAATATTATCATTCGACCAAAAGTTTTCAAGGTGTTCTGTTTTTACTTTTCACATTGTACATAGCATCGACATTATTAAGCATATTTTTCGATAACTATTACTATTATTAGAAATTAACAGTGAAATTACGAATTGTTTTGCTTATAATTTATCGACAGCTTACATTTTTAATTAATCAATGCTTATAAAAACGATTGATTCAATTATTTCTCACACACTTCTTTAAAACCACAGTATCACTAAATATTATGATTATTATTAATTATGTATAATTATTATAATTATTAATAAATATAACGTTTATTTGGATATTATTATTAAGTTTCTAATTAAATATTGCATATAAAAGATAACATTCATTTCTGAAGCATGTATATTAAATAAAAATAAATATAATCGTGCGTGTACCAAATTAAAGATCCAGTATTATATCATAATTGTATTATTGTATTAAATTATTTCTCATATACTTCTTTAAAGCCACTGTATCAATAAATATTATGGTTATTATTAATTATGTATGATTATTATAATTACCAATAAATATAATGCTTATTTGGATATTATTATTAAGTTTCTAATTAAATATTGCATATAAGAGATAACATTCATTTCTGAAGCATGTATATTAAATAAAAATAAATATAATTGTGTGTGTACCAAATTAAAGACCCAGTATTATATCATAATTGTATTATTATCTAAACCACAATTTTGTAATTTATCGCTATTAGGTGATTATTTAAGAGATAAATCAAAGCAAAATAAAATCTAGACACTAAATGAAAGAAACAATTATCAAAGCAGATTAGGCAAGGGGAAAAAAAGAGAATAAATGTCTTCCAACCACATTACTCTCTCTCTGTAACATAAAATGTTCTTGAATCACATCATTCTATTTCGGAAATGCTCAATCATTTCTCCTCCTGCGGAAAATACTTCACTTAGCTTCGCGTCCTTCTGATTTGCATCTCTTTTCGGGAAAAATGTTACAAGATCTATTTATCAAAATGTGGCTTGACTTTTTCATTTGTAATCCTCGTGTCCTTCACTGTACTTTCAAGACAAATGCTCCTTCTCTATTGATCGCCAACTTTGGCACTCTACTTTATTTCCCTTGTTTGATGTGTCACAGTTTTTTCGTTTTTTTTTTATTTTTCTTCTTTTTACCACAATGTGCTTTTTTTTTCCTTCCAAAATTTTTTTTGAATCTGTTTATGACCAAAAATGAACTCAGTAGTGCGTTGTTTAAGCAACACAGTTTTTTCCCCTTTTCCTTGAAAAGAGTTTCAAGAGCTTAATTTTTTTTCAGTTTTGAATAATATGGATTTTCATATTGGTGCTTCACATCTTTTTCAAAAGTAGGCATGCATTTATTTTTTTCTTTCAAAATCTGTATAATCGACAATTGACATGATTGAGTTAGACTGGGTTTATTTTTCTGTAATTCTTACTTCGCTTTTAATATTTTTTTAAGGATGTGATTTATAGCTGAGCAATCAGCAGACTAAATAGACACTGAAAATAAAAACAGAAAATCTATGCTTTTTTTTCTTCACCAGTATAAAAGTATAAAGTTTCAACTTATTTTTCTTAAATGTGCCAATTTCTTTTTCAAAAATTCTATGTTTTTTCAAACATTTTTTTTATTTTATTTAATGTTCAATTATTGTATTAAAGTATTTTATTCAAAAGTATTTCTTCAACTATCAGAATTTTATGAAATTTTTAAAAAGATTGAAATTTTTTTATATGACCTTTTAATATTTTAGGATGCTAGCCTTTTGTTCAAAAAGTATATAAACAACAGAATAATTGATATCAATGACACTGGAGAGGATGTTTTTGCTGTATTTATACAAATACTTGCTTAATTCGAGTGTGGGGATTTCAAATCTAAAATTAGTTTTGTTCCTAAAGCTAAATTTTTTTTTAAAACATTAAATTTTTAATCTTCTTTTTGTCGAAATGTACAAGTTTAAAAACGTTATGCATAACAGGGTGTCACGTAAATTGTGTGACAAACTTCTAGGAGAGTTAGGGTGCGTTATTAGGATTAAAATTGCATAGGCACCCATGCCAACAACATTCCCAGGCATGGGTTCTTATACAGTTTTAATCCTGATGATGTGCCCTAACCCCCCTAGAAGTTTGTCGCAACATTTATGTATAATGTTTTGTACAATGTTTTCGAACTTGTACAATTCGAAAAAAAATAGACTGAAAATATCATTAAAAAACTGTAGTTTGGAGAAAGAAACCGATTGCAGTTTTTAAATTAGGGACGGGGAAATATCCAAGAAAAATTTCAAGCAACAGTATGAAAATTGTTCCTCAGTGTAATTTATCGTTCGTTTGAAAATAGGTATAGGAGAGAGGGGGTGCCTTTGAACAAGGGGCACCAGACCCTAGTGTGTACATATAATGTGTACTACACATTACGTTAGAGAGTATCTACTTATAAACATAAGCTAAATCTTACTAAATAAGAAATATTTTGAAAAGAAAAGGTTTAATAAAAGCAAACTTTCAATTGATGTGCATAAGAAGGAAATGAGCAACTTTCAAAAGTGTATTCACAAATCTGTGCTTTATGTATTAGTAGGTACTGTATAGAATTCAAAATAAAAAAAGTAAAACAACTTACTAACTTTTGATCTGATGATTGCAGTTTAATGTACTAAAATGCAATCGTATTGATTCGTCAAATATGATAATTAATTTATGTAGACGATATTTTAAGTCACGAAACTAGGAACAAAGTCATACAACTGAATAAAAATACCTTTTCTCGATAGAATTTGCTTATTGACTCTTAAAATATGGGAGACACCTTGTAGCTAATTGCAACTTCACTTACCACTAAGGAAAGATAATAATCATGTAGAGTATCAATTTTTCACTATAGTCAAATCATTGTTTAAGTAAAGCAAGAGTAATTAAAGAAAAAAAATTATAAAATGATTTAAGAAAAATATAGTTACAGTATGATAAACAAAGCAGTATGGCTTAAAAAAATGAGTTAACAGATTTGATCCCTTTATATGATAAAGGTGAAAAACAGTGGAAAACCTTTCCGTAAACATAACTGCCTTAAGAGCGTCAAATGTACTGTGAAAGTCCGAAAAATAAATAAATGAATAAAATAAAATAAAAACAAAGTTGCTATTACAGTGTATTATGAACGGGACGCCAATAAGTTATTCAGAAGAGATTTCCGAAGAACAATCTTTGTAATGATTGCTACTTGTTTCGTTATCTCCAAAACTATACTGTAAAAAATAACTATAACTTCTACATAAAAATTATTTTTTTCACAAAAAAACTGTTAAAAGAAATATACAGATTTTTTCTCTTTTCTGCGAACTTGGTATATTTGACGGTTTAAGGCTGTTTTATTGAAAATATGGTTTTCATCTGTTTTCACCCTAATCATTAACGGATTAAAATCGTCAGTTCAAAATCTAGTTTTTGCCATTCAGTTTTGCTTACCGTACGATAAAATTTTTTCGAATAATTTTATGAATATTGTCTATATTTTTGCTTAATTTTCAGCAATTATTTTATGGTTTCTAACATCGTATAAATAAAACTATGAATCGACTTAATTGTCAAAATAATACTCAACTGGTTTATCATGTTTCTTTAGATATAATTGTTTGGTAAGTTAAGTTGTAAGGAAATTTTATAAGGGTGGTTAACTATGATTTTAAATATTTTTACACTTAAATATGATTTCAACAAGACTTTTAAGATAAAAACAGTTTAAGATTTTTCTTAATAGTGAAAATTAGAGCTTCGGTTTCTCAGGGGGTAGAGCCCTTTTCCCCTATGACGTGAGCTAGGTTCAAATCCCAGCGTTGCCAGGACATATGAATTTTGCTCGTGGCTCTCATCGATCACAAAGCTGATATACTTATTTTATACAGATTTTTGTTAAAATAACACAGCCTTTTTCTTAAATTAACAGAAGCTTTTGTTAATATAACATAGTTCGTTTGCTAAAATAGCGAATTTTGTATGTTAAAATAATAGTACTTATTTGTTTAAAAACAGGTGTCCATTTATAAATAAAAATATTTTTCTGTGAAATAACAGAATTTATATCGACACATATGCTAACAGATTTTACCGTAAATTTAACAGATTTTGACAGTGAAATTAAGGATGTCTAACACTATTTTATAGCTTATTGCTATTTTTCATTTTGCTACTTATTTAATTTCAATGAATAAATTAAAAAAATAAATTATCTGTTATTATTTAATTTATTTACAAAATTCTCAATTATTAGAGGCTGTCCTATATCATAAATATTGGATTTCAGATCGTATAATGTTAAAACTCTAAATGCATTTTTACATTTTGCTTACTTTTAGATTTCCTTGCACGAAAATTCATTAAAGAAGTATTACGATCTCGAAAATGGTGTCTCTTTAATAAAAATGAATTAATCTCTATTTTAAAATAGGATTTTTTAATTGAGTTTTATAAAAAAGTCGTTATTATTCAATTTAAAAATTCTTCTTTAAAGTTTAATTAAAAAATAATATTCTTGATATTCAAAATTATATTTTTGCTGCTTTATTTCAAGAAATATAGCTCAATTTTAATAAGCAGAAGAAGCTAAACACTTGTATTACCCGAGCAAAATAATTTGACAGAAATCAAAAGAGAAAATTTTAGAATATCTGAATGAAGAAAACTAAGAAACAAAGTTAAGACAAGTATGATGTATTTATTGTAAACAGAAAATGGACAAACTATTTTATGGGACAAATGTATCCTTCCTGCAATGAATTTTTTGAGCTTTAAATAAATAAAAAAATGTCAGCGTTTACCAATCACTGTATATTTTTCCTAAAAAACTCCCCACGAGAAAAAGTCGTAAATCTCTAAAATAGAAAGATCACATTTTAAACTATATCTTTAGAGAATTGTTTTCCCTATCATTTTAAAACTTTTTATTGATAAATAGCATAGTAAAAAGATTTGATATACCTTTAAATATAATAAAATTTTAGAGCTTAATCATAAAAGCTCTTTTCACTTAAAAGATCAGAATTTCAAATAGTTTTATAACCTTCGCAGATGAAAAACTAGAAGAAAAATCTTTTTCTCCATTTCAACGGCAGTAAAAAATAGGAATTGAGTGCTCTGTGCATTATTCTGAGCAATGCTACATAGTTCTAAAATTCTGTTGAAGAATTTTACATGAATTTTATTGTTGTTAGTACTTTTTACCTCTACTATTAAAATGTAAAAGCTTATTTATGAAAAGTTGGAATAAAAATGTCTTTGATTTACATTTTTACAACAACGAAATAATAGTATCTCTTTTCCTTGTTTAGTTTATCGGGACAGTAACTACTGAAAAAATTACAAATATCGCATCAAGTTTATAAAATGATGAATATTTTTTCCATGGAAACATTTTTGCATTATACATCTTTTTGGAGTAAATTTGACATGAAAGCAAATAAGATAAAATTTAATATATATATATATATATATATATATATATAAAATTTTGTAAATATATGTACAAAAAAATTCTTAAACCTATTCTAAATATTCAAGATATGGAACAAAAAGAAGATATGGGCATTATTATAAAAAAAAACTTATTAAAAAGTTGCAACATGAATTAAGCTTTAAGATTTTAAGATTTAGATGAAAAAGTGAGAATTGAGAAAATCTAAACGCAAAGTTTAAAAATTACTTTTACTAATTCACGCTGCGATTTGTTTACATTAACGATCTAAATAAAAGTCATTTTTCAAAAAATTAGTACACAGTCTCTTTTTAAGTTTTAATAAAACAATTTTCGATCATATTCAAATGGCAGAATATTGAATGACTACACTAGAATATGGTAAATCCACCGTGTTTCTGAATCTATGGGAACACTAAATAGCTCCGTAATTTTTATCGAAATGCTTTGGTAATGATTTTGGAAAAATTCTATATTGTTTTATATAAGATAAAATTTGGTAAATAAGGTAAAATATGGTAATTTTATCATGATACCATGTAGCATGATATAAAACAGCTTTTTTCGATTAAATTTACTTTTCAGTTTTGCATTTTTTAGTAAAAATGTGGGAATAAGAACTATAATTTTGAAAACTGGAACTTCTGGTAAATCATTACCATATGAACGAAAAAATGCCAAATAAAAGATTTTAATACCGTATGTTTTGGTTCTATTATGTTTTTCTGTTATCAGAAATGTCATAACCATATAGTACCGTAATTTTACCAGAATTTGTTTTTCTCTCTGTACAAAACTGCTGATTTTGATGTTAAAATTAATTTCCAAATTTAAGTGATACACCGATAGCAACCTTCTCCTATGTGTTTTCTTCTGAGAATAAATAAAAAAATATGGTATTATTTTGGTCTTTTTGGTGCTCATGGGTTTAAATATTCTTTTTTTTGGACAGGTAATAGTTTTAGATCCAGTTCCTCACCATATGAAGATTTTCAATATCAATCTTTTTAGAACGCACTATATGAGTAATGCCGATCCATACATATTTAACCTTAATTATTAAACGTAACCATTCAATTAATTGATGTATAAATTAATATATACAATTAATTATTAAAATGTTTAAAAATTTGATATTTGACAATATTTAATGCGCAATTTTAAATAACGATTCATTGCAACTCTATGCTTATCTTAACATTTAAAAAACATATAATTAAAAAGAAAATGCAGGGTTTCATTCAAAACAGATTATAAGAACGCATCTAATGGACGGAAATAACAGTCCAGACGATCTAATTCCTTAGCGAAATTCATTTGTAGATCCATACATATTCCATTCATATGAATCGTTGTGCGGTTGGCGTTTCTAACCAATGCCTAGAGCGGTGATTTCACGTTTTCGTAATCACACCCATTTATTATGGCGAAGGAACTTGGTGAGATTGAGAGCTAGGACTTGATTTACAAAGATGAGTTAGGAAATCCTGTTACATATATGTCTTTAAGAGAATTGGCAATGTTTGCTTAGAGAGTGAATATTTGTCAAGCTGACAGCCCGTTATTATATTCACTAAGGAGATAGCATAAGCACTAGCATATCCTTCCGACTCATATCTATGTCATATTTGGCCTAAATATAGATTCCCTCATTAAAACTTCCTCATAGAAATTGATATTTGCTCATTATACAAAAGTGAAACGCTACGATTGGTTTAGTCTAGAAAATGTTATAAAGAGTAGGCACATTTTGAAATGAATTAATTTTATTTTTTGGATTTGCTTACAATACACTTTTTCCCTCGGAAATGAATTATTAACTAGCTATTAAGTTTCCGATAACATATTTGGAATAATTCAAACTTGATTTTCTTAGCTACTATAAATTTTTGTTTGATTTATAGTTGAACTATATTTTAAATCATATTAAAGATTTTTTACATCAAGGACAGTTTGAAAATTGAAACATTTACTATACGAGCATTTATTCCAGATATGAAAACTCATTTTATTTAGTTTGATTTAAATATTTCTTTTGAATGACTTAATAATGTTTTGGAGAAAAAGAAAAGATGACTGTAATCTCTCAAATTTTAAATTAAATTTTATTTTTGCTTAACATTTTCTAAGCTTATTAATAAACTTATACTTCTAAATTTATGCTTCACTGTTGTTTAAAAAGATTTGGCACTTTTATGAAGAGATGGATAAACATAAAAAAGTCACCATACTATTATTGACGCCATTGATGCTTAGTTAAATTAGGTAAAAGCTAAATATGAAAATAAAAAAAAAAAAGCTATTCACTAAAAAGCAAAATTAATTGAGAAAACTTACTTATTGATTTAGGGGAATCGTAAAAATTCGTCATATTGTCAATCGCCATTAACCATTTCAATTAAAAATAAATTGACACCAGTGATGCTTAATTAATTATGGTGAAAGGCGCTACTGGTAATTGATGTAGTTTTATTTCGTATCAAACATACGAATACAAGTACAAAGTACTGTTTTAGTATATTTGGCACCTATAAAAACTGCTCCAATAAAATAGGTAGTATCTTCAGTTTTAATATAGATACTGTGGAAATATGTTTCTTACGTTTCATCGAAAGGGAAAAGCACCTGAAAAATGGCTTAATTGTGTTAAATTTTGCCTATCATAAACTTGCCACAAGCAACAGCACCATGGAAAATTATACTGAATGCAGTTAGTTTTTATTTTGATGTGATGAACTACTAAATATGCGTTCTACTTAATCTAATAACGTAGAGCCATCGAGAAAAACAGCAAATAATGACAAATAAATTAAAACATTTAAATTATTTTATCGTCTTTTAATTGTTTTGCTATATCTTTTTCAGTGTTTTTCATTAGTGTCCTTCTGTACTGATTTATTCATTATTCTTTTTCACCCCTAACAAACAACGTATATTCAGCTGGTATTTTTTATAAAATGACGGTATTTCAATTGAAAATTGTTTCCATTATCAGGGTTTCATTTTATCAGGGTATCACCCTAGTGTTATTATTCTATCTCCGTATATAGTAAAAAAATAGGGTCAAATTAAGTTAAAAAGTACTGGCACTCAGAGTGCTAGTACTCAGTGTACTCATTATCTACTTACTTTAATATTACTTTTTAATTTTACTTTATTTTTTCAAATTTTGTTCAATCAACTGACTCAGTTTCAACACACGCTTTATTTATCAGGAAAATAATTTTCAATGGTGTCTAAAATAGTTATAGAATCAAAGTGATCAATTTATTAATTGATAGAAAATATTTATCCTTTGTTTGCAACTCTTGTTCGTTATTCTTAGTCTAAAAACCCAAATAATTAAAACATATCGTTACATTTACTCATTTACTGATAGCAAGTTTTGTACGAGAGTAATACACATAGTCATATTTTTATACAATCATCTTTGAATTTTATTCATCATGATTTTATTCTTTTTAAATAAATATCAATAAAATTCCCTTTTTCTAATTTTTTATTTATTTAACTACTATATAAATTTAATTAAAATAGTTTCTAGCATTAGATTTCTGAGCAAACATACTTCTCTGTCCCAAAGATGTCCACTTCACCAAGGTTTTAAAGAATTGAAATACTGCAAAAGCTTAAAATATGTCATGTTTAAATCAGTTATTTCAACTTGTTTATTAAGAAACTGATGGGATACATAGATTTCTAAGAGTACGATAGTTTTTAGTGTATTAGGCTAGTATAAATCTGAATATGGTTGCGTCGAACATAAATATGTATTACCCAGTACGGAAACCAAAAAACCAGGTCCAAGTGCCCGGTAATAAAATTAATTTGCCCGATTCGTGTAATTACCGGGTACCTGGTATATCCCTATAAATAATTAGAAAAAAAGAGTATTACTTTGCAAATTTAACTATGCCTTACAAATCGAAATATAACCATTTATATGCAAAGGTCCTTTTTATTTTTATTTTTTTTTGATTCATACAAGTATAAATCCCATTTATAATTGTTTTAAAAACTAAATCTGGTTTTTAATCTTTACAAATAAGTTTATAAGCACCAGTTTCGAAACTAAATGTTTAAAAGAAACATGAGGCATAAACATTGTTGTCAAGATGTTTTGATAAATGGTGATTCAGAACATGCATTTTTTTCTTTTGGAAAAATAGTTCTATTCATATAAGTTATACATAATATTTTTACTTGTCTGCGTGTTTTACACATATGATGAAAAGCTCTATTTTGGATTGAAGCCAATAAAATTCTTTGCATGGCTATAGAAGTCATTATCTTGATGTTAAGATATAAAAAATATAATAAAAGACTTGCAAGCCACAATTGGCAATAATTTTTAACATTTATTATAACACTTCATAAATTATTACTAACTGCTTTGCAAATATATATTAATGTCTTCTAAAATAATGAGTTATTGCAATCTTATTCATTCATACGTAAACAAAAAATGATTACAAATTGTTGAAATACATACAATTCTAAGTTAATGTTTCTAATTTTAATATCTGTATTTTTTTCAGAAATAACTTATTATTTAAATTTAACTCTCATGCATTTTATACTATATGATTTATTTTCCTACTTGGTGTATGAAAAAATTTAAATTATTATTTTTAAAAATGTAATTGGGTAAAAAAAGATTGCCCACGGAGAAAAAATTCTGGTAAAATTACCGTACTGTATGATAATGACATTTCTGGTAAAACAAACGATAATTCTGGTGTAATAAAACCAAAATGAACGATATTTAAATCGTTCAATTGGTACTTTTTCCATTGATATGAAAATGCTTTGCCCGAAATTCTAATTTTCAAAATTATAGTTCTTATTGTCATACATTTAGTAAAAAATACAAAAATGAAAGAAAAAAAAATCAACAGAATAAATAAGTTTTATGCTATGCTCTAAGGCAGAGGTGGCCAACCTGCAGCTCGCGAGCCCCATGCGGCTCTTTGAAGGATTATTTGTGGCTCTCGATAAATGTACTCTACTTCCCTTTTAATTTTTGTGCTATTATATTTTCAAAAATTATTATCGTTCCGTATGGGCTTCAAAATGTCTTTTAAATTACTGCGAACAAAGATGTAAGACTAAGTGCAACGTTGCTTAATTCAGGGTGAGTTTTTCTTTTCCAATATAATTATGACACAAAAAGCATCTGGAGAATTAGAATTAATCGAGATGTAAGAAGATCAAGCTCTACAATTTGATAAGTCGACGTCGATTACTGAATTTTGGAAATTTGTACCAGAATCGAAGTATCCTGAATTAAAAAAGGCTGATTGTAGAATTATTTCAATATTCGGAACAACGTACTTATGTTAATCATTTTATTCCACTTTAAAAGTCGTGAAATCCAAAACCTCTATTAACCAACCAGCATCTCGAAGAATTACTGAGAAGTGCTGACACCAATTATTCATCAAATTTTAAGGAATTATCAAGAGAAGTAAAATAAATGTGTTTAATTTTTAATATTTAAATTCAATGCACATATTTTGTACTTTTACTTATATGTTCTCAATAAATACAATTCGTTTAAAAAAATTTTAATACCTTTTTTCGTACCTTTTAAATGTGTATTTAATTGCGGCTCACGAAAAATTTCAAATTTGGAAAAATGGCTCGACTTTCAAGGAGCTTGGCCACCCCTGCTCTAAGGTATCAGGAGAGAATTACCACATTTACCAAATTTTATCATACATTATCAAAGTATGTTTTATTGTTTATTTTACGAAAATCATTACTAAAGCGCTTCGTAAAAATTATCGATCTTTTTGGTGTTCCCATAAAGCTAGAAACACGGTAAATTCTACCATATTCTGGTTGTTTAGACCATAGTTTTTCTCAACCATTTAATTATTATAATAAGATTTAATTATTACTAACGACTTTGTAGCCGTACATAAATTTCTTATAAAATAGAAAATTGGTTTAGAATTAATTCAAATGCATAAAATTTACTTTTTTGTTTATTTAATTACTTAGAAGAAAGGTACACGAAGTGTCACTCACAAATAAAGTTTTGTTATTTAGCTAGTCTTTTTGGTTAGAAAACAATGACATAATTTATTTTGTCCATTTAACTTTGATTCCAGAGATATAAATTATTGAAAATATAAGTTTAGGGTGAAAAATGCTTTGAAAATTAGCAAAAATTTGTCTTACTCCGTGATAGCAAATGTATTTGAAAGGATTATTTTTAACTACTTTCAAAACTCAATAATAATGATGTAATATATATACACTACCATACAATAATTGAAAAGACACTTTCAGCTTCCGACGTTTTTTTAAATTTCCCAAGAAATACTTAAAAGATTATTTTGTAACTTTAAAGATGTTTAGTTCATGCGATGTTTCCTATTTAGCTATAAAAATTAAAGCTTTCAAAGGCTTGAGAGACCTACAATTAATTATGAAAGAAAACAAGTATTTTTAAACACCCCATGCCAAAAAAAAAAAAAAAAAAACAAGCAATAAGCTTGTAACTTGTATTGATTATTTAAGCTTTTATTTTTAATAACCGCATGAAGTTTCGTAAACTTACAGTGTTTTCATTACAGCGCGAGAACGCGAGAATCTCACATATTTTTTTTCTTTTCTCGCATTAAGAAATGATTACCGCGAGAAATTCGCGCATTCTATAAATCAATTTCGAAATTCGCGAATTTCTCGCCTTTTTGAAAAAGCTTCGAATTATGCCATTTAGAATAAAATCCGTTTCACTTCCCTTCCTGGATCTTTCATTATCTTCACAACTGCCCCAAGTTATCTAGCTTCCCTATTTACCAGTATTGTTCAGAACCTTTTCGAACAACAGAACACAACCACGGAACCCCTTTCAGAACATATTTCTCTGCAACCACGTGTTTACGGTAGGTAAGGTTTCTTCATGTAAGACGTTCAAATTTTTTATTTACTAATGTAAGATGGACAAATACCTAGTAAAGTCGAAATCTTTTATAATGATGCACCACAAATATTCAATGCTTTAAAAAATAAAAAACGTTAAAAATTTATTAGAATTAAAGAAATGATTTTTTTTTCAAGAGTTTTTGTGTTTTTTTTAGTTTTTAGAAATCTCACTTAACTTTTTGAAATCTCACCCTGTTTTTGAGAAAGGGTGAGAAATTCTCACTCATTTTTTTTCTATGATGAAAACACTGTTAGAGTAAATATTGATGGAAAATGGACATTTTTATAAAAAATAATTTTTTGCCTTATGTTTTTTTCATTACTTTATAGATATTCAATAGAATTAAACAAAATTTTTGGTGCAATTTAAGATTATTTACATAATTGTAATTTAAGATTATTAACAAAATTTAAAGAAAAATCGTTAAAAACTGAATCGCATTTGACTACTAATTAAAAAAAAATTTGATTTAAACATCAGAAAAATTTTTAGAAAAATCTATAAATTTTCTGAGTAGTTTTTCGCACCTTTCAAAAAAAAAAAAAAAAAAGAAAAGAAAAGAAAAAAATGCTCTAAGCGATCAGGGTTTTTTCCACAAATTTTATTTTGCATCATAAGACAAAATTTAGTAACAAATGATAATACCTTACAATAATCGACTAGAAACTAAACATTGATGGTATAGAGAAAGAAAACATGCAAAAGAAAACATACTTTTATGGGGGATGATTCCTCACAATGTCGGTCTCATTTTTAATAAATCTTGTTTAAAATAGTGCAAGATGAAATGTACGCCCTTATCATTTTTTTTCTTTAAATATGTGCAAAAACTACTTAGAAAATTGCTTGAAACTCTTTAATTTTTTTAAGATATTCAATTAAAGCTTTTATCATTAACTGTTTCCTTTACAATTTTTTTGAAAAAAAATCCAAAAATCAACATATTTTTTTCATTTCCTCAATAAATACAAGGAACTAAAACAAAACATAATACGCATGTTCTAAGTTGAAAATTTAATTTTTTATGTGCAAAAAATATTTAATTTACTATCATTTTACCATCAGTTACCATCAAAGTACCTCGGGCAAATGAAAAAAGTTAAATATTAGTCTTTGTATATGTTCACATTTTCATAATCTGAAAAATCACCTACATTACTTTTACTTTCGTTAGCGGACGCCATTTTTTTACACTTTTTTCCATGTAAATTCAGCAACCATTGTATATACAATTCCACAAAACACGTCTGTAGTCCCACAAACAATAAAACTCCCAAACAAAAAAAAAGCAAACTTCCAATCACAGCAGATTATCCAATCAGACTTCCAATTACAGAAGATATCCAATTACAGAAGATATTCAATTACAACACATCATTATTTTTTGCTTTACTTCCGGCCGAGTAAAAACGCGATGAAACAAAACGTATTGACGAATTCTGTTGCACCCGTGTTTACTCGGGATAATAAATACTTGCAATGTATACATACCCGAGTTAACTCGGGATAATCAGGGAAGCGATTAATGGCTAAACCCGATTCCCTACAAAATTACGAAAAAACTTTTAAAATTTTTTCTGTTCATGTATAGTATAAGAGAATTAGCTTAAATACTCATCTCTTGCACAGTTTTAAACGAATTTTTAAAAATTTTTCTAATCAACAATTTTGTAATTAAAATTAAGATTCTCTAAAAATTTTGTTTTATTCTATTAAATATTTATGAAGTTATAGCAAAATGACGTTAAGCGAAAAAAATTTATATTTATATATATATATATATATATATATATATATATATATATATAAAAACAAAACCACAAATAAATTAAGTTTCCAAAAAGATATCAGAGCATCATGAGTTTTTTAGGTAAATGATTTTATAGAAGCATGCGACAAGGTTAGATGTTGATATTTACGTAGACGTAGCAATCAATTTGGCATTAGGGCATTAGGAAGCTCGGCTATTCCGAAGTTGTATTTGACTGATAATTCTGTGTCTGAATCAATCTATATTCAATTTCAATAATTTCAATATAAGAACATAAAAAAACTTTTAATGCTCATTCAGTATGTTATATTGCCTGATTATTTACCTTTATAATTAGCACTAATTATTTCGCATATATGAAGGTGAGCCTCACAAACCATTAAGATTTTATTTTATTTTATAGCCGTCGTTGAACAGTCGACTTAATTTTGGGTTTACGGAAGCAACGAAAATCTCCCATGGTCAGCTTGACGGTAAGAGGACTCTAAACCATGATCCGTCTACCACTGAGGACGTCAGCACTGTGGTTCATGTGAGTTGTAAGGGAAATTCGTATCGACTAGCCATCAACGGGATTCGAACCCGGTTTACCTCATCGGAAGGCGATCACTCTATCCCCTGAGCCACCACAGCTCAAACCATTAAGATTGCAGTTTTACTAGAAAATCCAACTATTAGAGCGCAAGTTATTTACATGTAACCTTTCATGGGGCACGTGCTTAATATAAAGGTGCGCAGTAGGAAAAGTGGTCTAGTGAATGCGAGTGCACAACGTATAAAATTACAGAGCAGAGTTATTATTAGCTTTAAGCAATCTTAAGAATTTCATAAGTGTATAATATTTATATATTGTGCTCAAATTGTGAACCATAGATATCTTTTCTTTTCCAAAATGGCGAAATTTTAAACAATTCTTTAATGAAAGAAAAAAGGATAAAGAAAGTATAAAATGTCTTACTCAGCTAAATTAAATTCATTACTACGAATCGAGAAAGCTAATTCCTTGGAAGAAAGGGTATCTCAATTCGAGAGAAATAATCACGTGATTATGACTTGAAGAAAGTTGCTTTGAAATTTGCAACTGAAGATTATCCACAAATGCACAACTCCGCAATTAACCACTCTGTCTTGGCTCTTTAAAACTCTACAAAATTCACATGGATAATAAACTCTTAATCGTTCCCGTTGGCTGTTTTTCAGCTCGAGAGACATTTCCGAATAATTTGAGAGGGAAACGAAATTTGATTTTAATTTGATTGAAGGAACAAATTCCCCAGACACGATCGATACCCTAAGGCTAAGCTTCACAGATCTACCTTTTACAAATGTATCAGTTGTAAGGAGAGAGAATAAAGTTAAGTAATGTTCTTAAGTTCTACTTTAGTGATAAGATTAATGTTTTATCATAAGCCATAGTCTGAGCTTCTTGTATTTATCAAAACTACTCGAAGGAAAATAACTTTTACAATAGTAGATTGCTGTGATTGAAGAAACTGGAAAAAGGAGAATAAATCCCATGATTCTCTTCATCACCTGGGTTTGTTTAGTAAATAATAGACCAAGTCATCAATTTAGTCCACCGTTTTTGTATATACTGATTGATAATCTGTTCAGTATTCTTTTAGTTATATAGTTCTTGAGAAAAAGGAAACATTAATATAACGAAATCACTACAAACATTTTTACAGCTATCTAAAGGTCTCCGAAGAAACATAACACATTAATTAGATGAGGAAATAGATCTATTGTAAGGTTTAAAAACAGCTATTTGTTGGTTAAATCTGAGAAATACTAAAGAAGTATGAAAGAAGCATGCATAATCATGAAATAATAATAAAGTATACATAAGAGACGAAAAAATAATTTTTGTTCTGATCAAAAATTAAGATAATACTTGGTAGTACACGTTTATGAATATTAAAATACAACAAAAAAAAGAATCTAATCCTTTTACACCTTATGTTACTTATAAACAACACAGTCTTTATAAATTATTTTAAACCTTTATAATTCGAGAGCGATTTTTGTATTGTTTAAATTCTCAGGAAAGCAGCAATTTTTAACAGGGAATTGATGCTCTCCTGATGGTTTGCTTGATTATTTGTCAATAAATAAACCCTTCTTTGGAGATATTATCATTTATAGGCTAACTAGTGGCACAAGTAAGAGAAGCCTTTTTTCAAAACTTATTTTCATAACTTTAAATTTTGTTCATTAATGAAAGAGAAGAAAAATTATTCAATATAAAATTAATTTTGGTTATTTATAAAAATGACACTCTATGGTATATTATTCAGTATCTTTATCAAACTTTTTATTTACTTCTGTATGCTTATATTTGTCACATAAATGAATAATAATTCTTTGTGTTTTATTATTTTAAAATTGAATTTTAAAATTTAAGTTTGGATTCTATGAATTTATGTTAGTTTTTGGAAATATTCTTATACTGTGCATTTACGTAGAAACATAAAGTTTTTTAATCAATTTCAAATCTTTTTTTTACCTCTTATTTCTATTATACGGAAATTAAAAGAAATAAAAAATAAAAAATGTAAAATTATTTACTTCTGTCTGTTTTTATTCTTTCATATAATAAATTCTGTAATAAATTCTAATAAATTATAATAAATTCTACTATAAACAAAGAAAAGAAAAAGAAATCTACATTAATAAAGCTTTTTGGTATTTATTCTTCCACTGGTTTTAAATAATTAATTGTGGATTTCATCCATGTTAATACGTGTTCAATACAGTATTGAAACAAATATAAGAACAAGAAAAATGTCGAGAAATTAAAATATTTAAAATAAATCGTAATTTACTTCGTAAAATGTATTTTTACCTTCATTAACAAACGTCATCCTTAATGAATCAACATCTGAACACTTCCTAGACCTAAAATAAAACAATTATAAAGAACTTCATAAATTTTTCTTAAAAATAATGAAAGAAAATAATAAACTCATCAATTCATCAATCTAATTGGTAGCTAAGCTTTTTGACGTAGCATGGCACTAAGACTATTTTGGGCCAGGCTGTTACTATTTTGGCAAGCACCAATTAAAAAAAAGAAAAAAAGAAAAGAAGAAAAAAAAAAGAGCGTGTCTTTTCATATGCTCTAGAATTAGAGAGGAATTTCTTTATATATTTTTCTGTGCCATTCTATATAGATTAGTGATTGCAAATAAAGAAATCATTGCCAGACAATTGCAAAGGCATTATTTTTATTATTAAAAGGCATTATTTTCGAAACATTAAACTTCAATTTAACTTTTTTTTAAGCAATTTATGGAATTTATTATATGATATTTTATTATTTCCTATTAATGAATATCAAAAAATTATTTCATATAAAAGCAAACCATTTCTTCCGTTAGATCATTGTTTTAATTAAAATTTAATTATTTTATATACTTTCTCAAATAATTGTAACAAGCAACAGTTTGCACAATTTTATTCCGGTAATTTCATTTTAATAAATTTCCACAATATGTCTTGTAGTGTAGTAACTTAAAGTATGTGGTATGTTACTTGATTTCTCAAATTAAAATAAGATATGAAAAACATAAATTTGTCATATTTTTAATATGCTGATAGTATTGATGAAGTGTACAAATTTTTAGAATATTTCAAAACTTAGCAAGCTTCTTTTGCAATCCGATATGTTTCGTTACAAAAATGCGAATATGTTTTAAAAATTATAAAAGCTTGATTTAATTTCTAATACATTTACCATGATTCTCATAACAATTTAGCATTTATTTAACGAATTTAAAGTAGCAATTTTTCTTAGACATATTACAAATGTACACAATATTTATAAGAAAGGGATATTAATTAATGTAGATAAGGAGCGAAAATTTTTTATTATTTTTTTATTTATTAAGGTGTAAATTTGCAATATAGTGTTTACAATTACTCAATCTTGACAGAAATACATTTAAAAACAATTCCTTTTTATTGTTTAATAATTATACATTAATTTGCCAATAAAATTTAGTTGCAAGTTTGACTTGGAAAATTTGGTGTGAAACTTGACTTAGACCTAATTGATTCTTTAATTTTATTTGAATAATTTTAGAATTCAGTATGTATTAAAGTATTGGAATGTAAGGATACCAAGTGGAACTTTAGAAGGTGTAGTTAATTATGTTTAGCACAAAAAAAACCCAATATTTTATATTATTTTGGGTTAAATAATAGATTTTCGCAATGAATACCTTTTGATTCCAAAAAAAAAAAATTCATTTCTATTTGCATTACTCGTGGATGTAATATTTTTATGGTAATTTTAACCAAGTAAATTAGTGTATTAGTAAATAAACTATTCATGCTGTATGTTTTGTTAATTTACTAATAATATTTTTCGAGGAAAAAATCCTAAAATAATGTTTGAATTTGACTTGTAACCATCATATTATACAGTTAATAGAAATATATATTATAGAATGTGTATTCTAAGAAATATATAGCTTAGAATGGAAAAAATCTAACTTGAGAGAAATTTTCTTTTAATATACACAGTCTGCTCGGTAATCATCACTCTTTGTTTGTGTATTTAGGATATTTGGAAAAAAAAATTATGAAAACAATATTTAAATTAAAAGTCGCAAATTAGTATTTAAGGGAAAATTTTTTCCAGCCCTTAAAAAAGCATAATTAAAATCGATTGAGTGAAAAAGAGGGATTAAATTAATTATAAACCAGTACTTTTAAGCTAAAGGGCATCATTTAAGAAAAAGCGAATTCATTTCAATCTAATTCAACAAATGAACAAGATTTCGATGATTTCAATCTTTTTTTTGGCCCGAATAAAATATTTTATGAATAATTCCATCGAATTGGACTTATTTTAGACATGCAAGTAACTTTGACCAAGCTCTAAGAGAAAATTAAGTTGGAGCGAAGTATTTTATGTTAACTGAAGGCACTTAACTATTATTTTGAGTATAGCCTTTGTAGAAAAAAATAATCAAACTTATGAAATTGTTAGTAAAAAAGGTTTCTGAATCACGGTTACATCTACATTAAGCAATTTTTTGGAGATTATATTGAAAAGAAAATACCAGTTTTTAAAATATAACTCGTAACATTAAAGATGTGGAGTTTGTTTTGTGTTGTTTGAAAAGATTGTGAGCATTCTTTAGCTCAATATAAGTATAAAATAAATGTAAATTTAAGGGAATTAAGAAAAATGAAGAACAAAAAGTTGTTGCCTTACTGTACGATATAATTTAAAAAATAAGTTAAAAAAATATAAATTTATTTTGTACTTAACTCTACTATAATGAACGAAATAGTATTAAAAGATTATACCAAACATGATTATTTTTACTTTTCGACAGTTTTGATTGAAAATATTGTGTGAAATCTTGTACCTTTTTTCATATTTTTGTAGAAAAAATTTATATGTGCTCTCTGAACTAATTTTTTTGAAAAGGTTGTAATTGTTAAAATAGTTTTAAAAAAAATTTTTTTTAATGAATTTTTAAAAAATGATGAAAAAAAAACTTCTACATTGAAATTGAACGACGAAATGAATTAAAAGTGTACAAAAAAGTATTTTGTAATGAACTGGAGTTAAGAAAGTTGGGACAGATTATCGTGGTTTGACTCTATATGGTAAAGTGGTAAAAACTTTTAACAATGTTGAACCATAATAAAGTTCGAGTTTGTGAAAAATTTAATATGATGCTAACTCAAACTATATTAGTTTTCATTTTGAATATAAATATGATTAACTTTCACATTTTATTAGCACTGCATCAAATTTGAATCTAATTATATTTCAAGGTATTGATACTATAGATTCAACATTGAAGCGATTTTTTTTGAAAATGTAATTTTAAAAATCATTGAAATTATATAAAAATTTTACAAAACTTAAAAGAATATTTCTTTTCTATGAAAAATGAAAAATATAAGATAATAAATCCAGCTATTCTAATTCAAATAAAGCAAACAAACAACTAAAGAATATTTTTTATAAAAAAACATAAGTAAATTGGTAATAGTAATAATAAATCTTTTTGATTTTGTCCCATTTACATCAGGTTGCTATCTTCAGTGTGATATAAACTTCTTTATTCTCTTAAACATCATTCTTCGAGTTGCTTAGAATAATTTATTTGAAATAAAAGACCTAAAGATACGGCTTGTATAATAAATATAATTTATAAGTTGAAGAAGATAATGTCAGATATATTTATGCTCATTTGTCTTTGGGAGTGATTGAGAGTCATAATATTTGCAAGATTGTTACTAAATCTTTAAAGGAACCTACATTTGATACCATTACAGATACGCGTTCTTTATTTCGTATTGTCTGGAATCAAAAGATCAAGAACGATAGAAATCTTTACCGCCTGGACGGGGAAAATTTCCCAAATGCGGCTTAATTAGAAACAACAATTCCATCCTTGAATTACCTTCCTTGATTCCCAGGGTTATTAAGATAATCCTACGATTTCATACTTATTTTCAGCGATAAGGGTCCTTATAAGAGAACCCCTGATTGAAGTTATTAAGTGGCTTCTCTTCAGTGATTAATTGTTAAGAATATAACCTTCCCCTAAAAGATGATTTTGATCGTAAAAATTTATTTATATTAAAGAAAAGAGATAATTGTCCCGTAGTTGATTCAATATCTCATTTTGCTTTAATTGAGTTTTCAAGAATTGCTTGGAGTTTTTATATTATTATGAAACGGATTTGAACTTTTATCATCTTTGAGAGAGATGTTTTTATCTTTGATAAATTGGTAAAGTAATTTTAATAGTAGCAATTTTAAGAACTTAGAAAAGTAATTTACTGAAATTGAAATCAAATAAATATTTTACCGATTGTTAAAAAGTTTGAATAAGTCAAAATATTTGTTTAGACATCATGAGTTTATTAGTAATAAAGTTTTTGTTCTATTTGTTGTGGTTTTAAAATTTCTCATCGGATAAATATATGATATGATGAGGAAAGTGGAATAAAGTTGTGAAACAGTATTAGGAACAAGAAAAGCTTAGTAATAATTTTATAATATTAATAACAGAAATTTCAGTTTTAAATAAATTTCTTAAGCAGTTTTCTTCAATTAGGAAAGGTAAAAACTGTTTAGTTAATAATTCAAATAAGTTATAAGAAGTGTTATCAGAATAATCTTTACTCTAGTTGAAAATAAGTTATTTTATAAATCGAAATGTTTATTGATTTATATAAAACTCCTTCATTCAAGTTGAAAAATAATTATTTCAAACATTACTTGCTTTGAAGTGGTTAAACATTCAAGATTTAAAAATTTTATTCTCAGTTGTATTTGTGTTTAAGCAAAATGTTTAAATATGAGTTAATTCTTTTGTCAAATGAATATGACACTTACACTGTTTATTTTGTTGTACTAAAGAGATCGATAACCATTGTTATACGATAGAAATGTGGGGATGAAAATATTCAAAAACGAAATGGACAAGACTAAACTATTCTATCTCCTTATAATATCTTTCAGAGATTTTTGTAATAGCTTCATATTATGGCCCAACTGAAATTGCAGTTTCTCTAGAATCATAAAGCTCTGTTTAAAAAAAAAATTGGAAAAACGCTAATAAAACATTTTATACTCACTGGCTTTAAGCAGAAATTGCAGCGCAATTTATAATCAATATGTTTACACGAAAAAAAAGTTGTAAAACATTAATAGGAAATAGGAATGTGACTTAGGGTATATGCAAATAGTATCTATAGTACAACTGATTTGGAAAAGTAACAGCCTTTATAAAGGATTATAACGGACACGTTGCTGAACGGATATCGGAAATATTTGACGAAAAGAAAAATCACGAAGAAGCGCAGATGAGTTGCAGAGAAGAACGTTTTTATATGCATTTCATTTGCAACGAAGAGATAAAGAAAAAGAAAGAAATTAATAATATATTTCTTGCTTCTTGTTGGTATCAAAATAAAATAGTATATATGGACTGGGTATAGTATATAAAAGGTCTGTAATATAAAGACTGGATATAGTTTATATAAGAACTTGGTAAATAGTATAAATATATAAGAACAGGGGTATAATTACACGGTGACGGCTTGAAGCACTCTAAGCTTCAGATCAATGGGTACCAGCTTGTCTGAGACGTAAAGGCGGTTAGTGCGCAATGCTGGCATTGTCACTCTCACGAAATTGTGGATCTTACCTTCCAAGACTCCCCTAACTCACAATGGCTGTTGCTGCACTGTAAATTTCGGATCAAATTACGGTCGAAAAGACCGGCACTCTGACTACCAGTACTTTTTATCGTAAAATCCATTTTTACCGGAACATGTTACTGAACAAAAAATCTGATATATCGTAATTTTTACGGCAATAATTACAGTAAAAACACTGAATCACTCTAATTAAATAAATATTAATGTAAAAATTATAGAATAATGTATTTACGGTAAAAAAGAATTTTACGGTATAATTAATTTTACTGTAAAATGGATTTTGCGGATGATGCATCCAAAGTGCTTAATCCGGATTTTTTTGCAGTGCGGAATGTTTTGCTTTATATGACTAATTTATAGTATTAGCAAAAACATATTTGAAATTAGTTTCTGAACTTAAATTCCCTATACGAAGTATATTAAAACCAACTTCTTTTTAAACTTTAAACTCATTTCCCTAAAGCAAAGCTTTTTTAATCGATGTGGCGCAAAATTCAAATAATATCAAAGCAAATAATTTCCTTAAAATTTTGTTTTTTAGATAAACTATTTATATATATTCTAATTTAGATAAATATATATTATTTATATATATTATAATTTAGATAAACCTATATGATTATGAAAGAAGTTTAAATTTATTATACCTTTATGAACTTACTAAAATAGTAATGTTTTTGCTATTAAAAAAAGCTTGCTTTTTTCACAATTTTTTTCCATAGATGGTAAGCTAAGCATCACATCCCTTGGGTACACTGTAAAAAATTCCAGTTCAAATTACGACAAAAAAGTATCGGTGCGCAGGTTGTCGGTACTTTTCACTGTAAATTCTATTTTCATAGCAACATTTAACAATTACCGTAAATCATTGAATCATTTCAATTAAATATATATCTCTTTAAAAGTTACTGTTTAATAATTTACGGTAAAAATACATTTCAATGTAAAATGAATTTTTACTGATCACGTCCTCTAAGTACCGGTACTTTATACTGCAATTTGTTCTGGAATTCTTTACAGTGTAATCGATAAAGATTCTAAGATAAAGATAAAGATTTTAACAAATTGATTAAATTTTTTGAACGGCAATAAAAAACAGAGGAAGACATTTTCATCTTGAAATAGTTATTTCTAATTTTCTGCTTACAGGAATTCATTTCCCATAAATGCTCCATCCTTCTGAGACGTAACCATTATTCACTGATCTTTAATGATAAGTCCAAAAGATTTCTTCTCTATGCATCACATTGATGGAACACGGATTAACAGTTCCTCTGATCACTGGAATAAATCTATCTTTTCCGCCTCTGATATCAAGAGTTAGTGAGTTCGATGAGTAAAACAAGGATTGGGACGAACTACGAGTGAAATACACTGAATGATAGGGCGGAAGGGTTACATGAACAAGATTAACTTCGAACTGTACTAAAAGGTTGGAGTTTATTACTGAAGAGTTTAAGTGACGAGATATTTAAAAAAAATTCTAAGTAGATGCTAAGTACTTTGATAGGCAAATGAGTTTGGCAAAAATTTCAATTTGAAGGTTTAAATAAAGTAAAAAATGAACCAGTGAAAGGAATTATGCAACTCATAGTATACAGTTATTTATCTAAATTGTTTTGTGCAAAAAATTATTTATTCAGGAACAAAATTGAAACTTTATGGCAATATTTTACAGAATCAAGCAAATCCTAAAAGCCATTTCTAAATGGGATTCTACAATAAGCTGTTAATATTTGTGATTTTGAGATATTGAATATTATATAAAAAATATAATGCATATGTTACCGGCAAAGAATGAAACACCGGCATTCTATAGAATGCCTAGGCATTGTATATAATGACGGATGCTTTTAGGCAAGGTATGAAATATGAGAAGCATTACATACTTTCCCTAGGCATTCTATATAATACCTAGTTATTCTATAGAATGACAAATGCTATTTAGGCTAAGTATGAAAAAAAACTTCCTGATGAGGTTATTATGCAAGTGAGGAGCATTTCTCAAAAATAAAAATGTTATTCCGAAAAATTAATGAGAGTGCCATTTAAAAAAATATTCAAAGTGCATAAAGAAAAATGGAAGTTGTACGAACCATAATTTATGCCTTTCTTATTAAGGGAAACAAAACTTTTACATAAAAAATAAGAAATTAACCTACTTGTTGCAACATGGCAGGCTTGAATAACATTTTGAATTACATTTCATGACATTACGAAACGTATCGGAGGTGTATTTTACACTTTACCGGTTTCTCATTTAGCATCCTATAGAATGCCTAAGAAATGTGTGAAATATAAATCGTTCCATACATTACCGGCTAGTTTTAGGCATTATACACAATGCCTAGGCCTTCTATAGAATGCCGGATTTCAAACTTTTCCGGTAACATATATACTATTTCTTCGAGTTAACTTTTTTAATATATTAATTAGTGATTAAAAGTTATAGCAGTTAGGGAAAATTTGCTTTTTAGTGAGAGAATTCTTAAAATTCTATGAACCTAGCATTTAACCTATCGTTCAATATGCCCATATAATCTAAAATTAAAAAAACCTTTTGCATTTAATATTTTATTGCATATAATAATTTGTATTTAATAATTTGCATGTAACAATATTGTATTTATGCATATATTGTATTTCATAATCCAATCCTGCTGCCTCAACAACTAATTCACAAGTAATCCAAAAATGGCAGTTTCGGATTTTGATTTCTACATCTTCGTATGTATTTAGTTTTTAACGTAAGAAAAAAGGTTTAGAAAAGATAATGGTATATAAATTATGCATTAAAATTATTGTTCAGAATTATTTTCGTTATTAAATTTATCCGCAACAAAAAAAAGTAAATGGCCAGTTTTTGGCTGATAATAAACATTAAAATTACAAAGACATTAAAATTGCAAAAAAAAGAAAGAAAAAACAGAAAAACTCACACAAAATGGTTATTTTGGGGTCACTTTTTGTACCCAAAACTGTTTTTCATATTCTTTTTTACTGTAGCTTGTATTCAAACATCATGTGCAGTACGCAAAATGAACAGAACACTCTGAACTCATTTTGGTGTAATAATCAGATTTTCATGTACTACGATTCAATTTTAATGGTTTGAGGGTCTAACCTTAAATATGTGCAAATAATTAGTGCAGACGATGTCTTAAGTTACGAAATCAGACACAAGAGCGTACTTATTCTGAATAAACTTCTGAATTTATCTGAATTTTTTCGACAGATTCAAATTCTTGACCCTTAAAATATGCAGGGTAGAAACAATCTAGAAAATATGGTCCCATTAGTTAGATCAGGAGGGCGATCAAAAGAACCCCTTGATGTTAAAATAACTTTTTGCGTATTTCGCTATATCCCGAGAACTTCTTAAAGGAATTTAAACATTTTTGCGAAAAATAATAAAATTTGTTTATGTAAAGATAACTTTTTGCAATAAATTAGTTTTCAAAAATTATTTACTGTTTTAAATTACTCTATTCAATGTATTCGATCAATTCATTTTGATTTGAAAGGTATAAAATACTATTTTGTGCTAGGCAAATTTAAATGGCAGAATAAAATTGGCTGTATAGTTCGTGAGAAATCAAATAATATTTTTTAATATTTGATAATTCAGAAAAGATTCGACTGATTGCACTCAAATTGTATATTTTGCCATTTAATATTGCATTCTTTAAAATTACACGTAAAAATTTGTACTTATAATTCAAAATATTTTCAACTATATAAATAATAAAAAATAATGTATAATTATTAAAATTTGTTTGCAAGTAATTTACCTTCAAAGGTACGAATTTTAAAATTGCAATTAAAATTTTTTCTAGATATGGCAACATACGCAAAAATTGAATCAACTTTAAGGAGTTTAAACTTTCGCTCTCCTGACGAAACTATGGGGACCATATTTTCCAGATTGCGGCTACCCCCATATTTTGAGGGTTAAAAATCTGAGTCAATTGAAGTTATTCATCATTGAGGCATGTTTATTCAGATAAAGTACGTTTTTGTGTCAGACTTAAATATTACCTGCACTAATCAATTAGCAAATTTAGGCCAGACTCCCAAATATTACGACTTAGTGCTAGCGCGTGAAAATCTGATCATTAGATCAAAAGTTATTCAGAGTTTTCTATTTTTTTGCGCATTCTTTATACCTTTAATTAGCCATAGATAAAACCCATTTCCCACCATAAGAGTTCAACTCATTTTATTTTGTCATATAAGAGTTAAAGTGGCATCAAAAATTTTAAAAAAATTAATCGAATTCTGTTTAGTCTCAAAATGCGAGGTATGGAGTTTTTAAGGTTAGGAGATAAGGTCTATTGTCAAGTGATTTCAGTCTTGTGAAAAGTCAAAAATATGAAAAAAAATTATTGTTTAGTTAAAAAAAATATTTTATGTGAGTCCAAGTGTTATTGGAACTAGCTTTGTTAGGTTATCGTAATTATTATGCAAGTAAGAAAATGAGGACAATCATGAAAAATCAGAAGTTTCTATTTTTCAATGTATATCTTTTTGGAAATGATAAGACCACTGATAATGAATAATGAATTCGTTCTTTTTTTCACTTTTTATTTATTGTTATCTAAGTAATCTTTTGGTTAGAAGAAAAACCTCCTCCAATTTTATGATCATTCCATTATTATTTTACTCCTTTACCTTTTAACTGGGAGCTTATTGATATAAAATATTTAACTTGTTGACCTTTGATTAAATTAATCTTTCTGAATGCATTAATAATTTACACAGAAATATTTCATTTTGATATTACGAAGGTCACAAATATCATTTAAATCCCCCCCCATGTGACTGCTAAAAAGGCTAATTTTATATATAAGTTTAATGATCGATAAATAAATAAATACAAATATACAGTAAAAGTCTCTTATGACGACAATTTGCAGTATCAGAAAAAATTGTCTTTATATCGAGCTTACCGTTATAAGCAAATGCATTCAATGTTAAAAGGGTAATAAAGAGTCTGAAATGTATAATACACACTATTTACTTCTTTTCCATTAATTTTGATTTAAAATACACATCTTGCGTACATTTTTTTTCTTCCAGATAGACTGAACTATGTAGCTCTGAATTTTATGAAAGACATACATATCTAAGACAGGACATACATACGTTTGAACATCAAAATTCCAAATTGTAACTAAGTTTTGCATAAAAAAAGTGAAATTAAATGCAATATCTCTTAATATAACTAATAATAATGAATGTTGATTTTAATAGTAGCGTTTGGAAAGTTGTATCAGGATTTCTAAAATTAGCTGATGGACTTTGCTGTTGTTAAGGAGAAAATGACTTAGCCAGTGGTTGCTCACACATTGCATTTAAAAGAAATAAATGACTATATTATAAGAAGGAAATGTTTCTCGTTCTTTGCTTTTCTGTCTTGATACCAGTTATAATTAAAATATTTTCCATTTAAACCTTTTTCTTGTAATATTCCTTAATAAAACAACAGAAAAATGGATTTCCCCAAAAAAGTTTTACCATAATAGCGGAAGGCTATTAATTTTTAAATTATTATAAATATGAAGTTATTGCTTCTTAATAATAGAATTTTGGCAGTGACTTAGAAATTTGTCGTAATAGCAGATTTCTCGTAATATAACTTGTTATATCGAAATTTTGTATTTATTTTAGCATTATTTGAGTGTTATAAATATTGTATTAGTTATCGCATTATTTGAGTACTTATATTAAAGTTTGAATGGTCTAGTACGTATAATTTTTTTCTCAAAAAGTGCTAAATAATTGTAATTATTACTGCAGTTTTACTTAGAAAATTAACAGTGTTTAATCGACAATGACTTGCGGGAAGAGCGAAAAAAAAATAAAAAATAAATAAATACATCCTCATTCATGTTTGGACTAATGATCGGATTTTTACTTTAGTTACAACTTTAGGGTTTGCGCACCTCACATAAGATATGCTAATCAATCAGTTTAGACGATAGTTAAGGGTACGAAACAAGATTCAAAAATGCACTTTGGCTGAATATCAAGTTAACAAAAACGTCTTATACTTAAATTTTAAGCCTTTATACTTTGTTATCCAGAAGTTTTTGATTGTTGTTAAATAAATTCTAAAAGTGAGTAATAAATAAGAAAAATAATTTTTACCTGAAATTACGTTTGAGTAACCAAGAAAATATGGGAAAATATATTTTCTGATTTTCGGTAATAGCTCCAGATTTATGGCGAAATACGGGAAAAGCAAAAATGGAATGTTGGAGCATAATACTTCTCGCTATACCAATTAGGCTTTAACTTCCAAATTGCGGTTATACTCCAAATCTTGATGGTCAAAAACTTAAGTCCACCAAGAAAAGGTGTGTATATTCAGAGAAAGTGACTTAATTTCTTAATTTAAATTATCATCCTCAACAAATACGAAAATTTTAAGGTTTGCTCTTCAACATTTAAAATTATTCTAGATGTGTAACATTTTTTTATTAGATGGATAACATTTTTAAAAAGAAATATTCTTGACAGGATGGTAATATGTTATAAGTAATTATTAGCGTTATTCATTAAAGGTAAGTATTATTTAATTGAATGTCGTAAAATATATTATTATTTAATTAATAAAAACTATACCTATTTGTAATGTTTTTTTTATTTTTTATTATTATTTCCAATGGCAGTCCAATTTAAAAGAACAAAAATGATAAAATAACTAGAAAAACAAGGCAAAAAGAGATAAATAGAATTGAATGCATAGTGACATGCTTAGCCCATACGGGCCCTAGCTTCCCAGTAGCGTCCACACACAGTAGAGGAGATGAGCGCAGGACAGACGGAAATATGGGGCAAGTCCATGTCCTCCCCAAGGCGACAGAGCTTGCATTTAGGAGAGCCAAAAATGTTTATACTTAAAAGGTGTTTGGCCAGACAGTCATGGCCCGTTACAAGTCTAAAGAGAGCGACTGCCGTAAACCTGGGCTGATTTGGGATAGTTAAAATATGGTTGAACCAGGTTTTGTGTATATTGCTTGTACGGAAATTCTCTGAGAGCATGTTCCGGAATTGGTTTCGGACCAGCAATTTAAATGAGTGCAGAGAGATGGAGCAACGAGATGCTTGGGCAATAGTTGTTCCTTTCTTGGCCAAGAAATCAGCTTTTTCATTACCCCAAATCCCGCGATGTCCCGGGATCCCTTGGAAGACGATTTGCTTGCCTTTCAGTGTCAGGTCTTTCAGACAATCAATGCATTTCTGAATGGAGATGGATTGGGGAATCAGTGGAGAGTTAATATCAAGAAGTGCTGCTTTAGAGTCAGATAAGATGACGGCTCTAGAAAATTGGTCAGTACGACACTGTAGTTGTTTCAGGGCAATTGGAATAGCCTCGATTTCACCGTCGTATGTGTTTTTAAAGTTTGTTTTATGTATATTGGATAAAAAGTGGAGTTATTGATTTACAAGTATAAAAATTATGTTTTGAGAAAATGTCATTTAAAGTATAAAAATATGTTTTTAATTTTCATGCTCTTTAATACAAAGTGTATTGCATATTTTTCATTTCTATGAGTTTTAGTTTAAGTATTTAGAAAAAAAAAAAAGTTTTCGAAAGTAGGTATTATGCTGCGATATAAAATAAAGAAAAAAATTCTTTTCTAGTTCAATTTTACTGTTAATCTTATTAAAATATTTAAAATTTTATGTGAAAAATAGATACTTTTAAAGAGAATATTTAAAAATTTTTCAAAGCTCAATTCAATTGCAAGGAATGTTATTTTTTTCTTTTAGTATCAATATTCTATCTGAAAAATGTTGCTTTACCTTTTCAATTTTGAACCACAACCTATTATTTATAACATACTTAAATAACACGCTTGATTTTGACACTCGTGAACAATGTAAATGTAATTACATTGGGTATTCTATTATAATAATCTTTATTACACGTTTTAAAATCTCAAATATGAAGTGAAAGACTTACAAATTAAGAGGCACAAATTAATATTCAAGCGAGGTCAAAAAAGAAACGCTATCAAAATCTAATTATCATTATTGAGGAAAATGGAACTGCTAAAATCGAAACCTGTTTGATTGCTGGAAGAAACCGAAAGAAGTTGATAAACGATTACCAGAAACATCTTCAAGTTTCATATATGGCAACATAACTGCTTTTGATATTTTTTAATACCGACTTTTTCGTCATTCGGAAGATTTCTAGCACGGCTTTCGAGATTGAATATTATTCTGCGCCTTCTAATGTGCAAACTTTCTTGACTTCGTTTTTGAAGAGCATTCCGGAAGTATATAGATTAAAGGCTTTCGTTGCGGAACACCCCTCATAGTTACTAATTACCTAAAAATAATCAAATTAAAAAAAAAGTAAGAAAAGGACACAAAACGTCTGTTGTTATCAAACACAAGTTTTACTTTACACATCAGTAAAAGAATACCACATTTCAAATTCATATTCAAATTTTCACAATCTTTTTTATTTGAAACACTTCAGTTATTGTTTCATGACCATAATTTTTCTTATTTAAGAACATGATTCACGAAATTGTAATTACATTATTATGGAATATGAGCACGGTATTTCATAACTACACAATTTTAAACACAGCCTAAAACTATGGTAAACCTTGATTCAAATATAGGAACACAGATGACTATGCAGATTTTTTTTTATTCAAGTGATAAAGTATTGCTATTTGTTTCGTTAACAAGGAAATTACAAAATTTTTTATTCTTCTTCTAGAAATGTTAGAACGTCTGTCAGTAATGATGATGGTACAGTTATAGGAGAGTTACAAATCTAACTTTTGGCATTGGTATTTTTCTTGATTGATATATTAGAAATAAAATCATCACAGATGCTTTTACTTTACCATTTAAATGTCTTTTTTGCTTATCTACGCGTTTATATGCTTGCTTATTTGATACGTTCTGGATAAAAATTAAGTATAAAAGTATTATGCATAGAAATTAACAAGAAAATACTTAAAAGGGTATTTCTGGGACTTTTGCTTATAGCTTAATTTTGTGCATGTCATTTCACTGTCTATTGTTTGATGTTCTACAACATTCAATCTTGATGTAAGTAAACTCTAATACCATGGATATATGTTACATTTATGGCTCTAAATACATTATATCTGATATCTTGATTGTTTACTGAAAGCAAAAATAACGTTATGTCGAGCTTGAACCTATTTTATTAAAGACTAGTCCACATCTTCTATCTGGGACTTTTTCAAGCGTTTATGAACATATTTTTGTTCATTAGAGGCTTTCAGAAGTGTTTCTTTATTTTTCAATAGTATCGAAATAAATTGAAGATCTGGGAACATTGTGTTTATCCATCATCATAAATAAAGGTTGATAAAAGGAATACAATATGAAAAATGAAAAGCGTTTATGAACATATTTTTGTTCATTAAAGTCTTTCAGAAGTGTTTCTTTATTTTTCAATAGTATCGAAACAAATTGAAGACCTGGGAACATTGTGTCTTTTATCAACCTACATATATCCATGTAGGTTGATAAAAGGAATGCAATATGAAAAAGGAAAAGCGTTTATGAACATATTTTTGCTCATTAAAGGCTTTCAGAAGTTTTTCTTTATTTTTCAACAGTATCGAAATAAATTGAAGATCTAGGAACATTGTGCTTATCCATCATCATAAATAGGCTGATAAAAGGAATACAATATGAAAAATGAAAAGTAGATCATTCAAATGATGCAGATCAAAAGCAGATCATAGAAACATTTCTTTAGGAAAATCCAGGCAAACATTTGTGCAACAGAAACATTAAATCCTTATTCTATTAGTTATAGCGAAAACTGTATGCCGCTTCTTATTTATCTGTTGCCACGTAATAGTTCGCGACAATACAGATGGCAATACAAATGACAATACAGATGAAGAATTTTACAGTATTACTTTTTATTGCTTAGGTGTTTACAAATTTCATACAAATTGAACTAAAAGTTTCTTTCAAATATTTTCCAAAAAATTTAAATTTTACAAACACTCAGAAGCTTTTTTTAGTAAAAGTCCAGTTAAATTTAGGTTTATTGCGTGTGGTACTAATTGTTAGAATTCTGATTTTAGTAAAAAGTTTTTTAATTTTCTAAAAATTATTTTATTTAAAATTAAAAAAGAGAAAAATATTGCTATAAATAGTAATGTTGAAGTTTTGGATTATATTAGTAATAATGATATTTCTAGCATTAATACTTTTGATTTTGAAAATTTGTAATCCATTGTTTTCTTTATTGCTTCAATTATCTGTTGCCACGTAATAGTTAACGACAATACAGAGGACAATACAAATGACAATACAGATGAAGAATCTTACAGTATTTCTCTTTATTACTTACGTGTTTACAAATTTCATACAAATTGAACTAAAGTTTTTTCTTAACTACTTTCCAAAAAATTTAAATTTTACAAACACTCAGAAGTTTTTTTTCTAGTAACTTACATAAATTAACTTTCCTGTATTTAGGTAAATTCCTCAATAAATTTAAGTGACGTTTATAAAAAATTGTTTTTTTAGCATTAAACTGATCATTTATTAATCATATCTTCATTAAATCTTGTATTAAATATTGAATTCTCGTTAAATAAGGACTCTCAATAAAAGAGTTTGGCTGTTTCTAAGTGATTTTGGTATCTGTTACATAATGATTAGTTTTGTTCAAAACTCAATGTATTCGTTAAAGAAAATCATTTTAAACTTTGTGTTATTTTTCACCATTCATTTTATAGTCTTTCATTTTATTATCTTCTGTGTTCTCAAATAAAATTTGCTACATTTTTTTATTAATGCAATAGCGAGAATAAGACATCGAATAAAGAATTCCTTCAATTGTAAACAGGTTGAAAACAAATTTTAATATTTTAATGAAAAGTCAAATACATCTTTTAAGTGCCATAGCTGAGATTAAAGCATTTCGGATTTAAGTTTCAGGATATTGTCTTAAAATTGTTTTATAAACAAATAAACAAGGCTTTCAGATTGCGCAAGAAAAATCACAAATAATAATGACACTTTTATTTTTTATTGTTTTAACAATTATTATTTCGTTGTTGTCTAATTGCTGTCTAGTTCACTGAAACTGTTTTTCTAAATATTACCTAAAAAAGAGAGAAAAAAAAAACTCGAGCATTTTAATTATTTCTGATAATTCGAAACTTTCAACGTTTTTTTTTCTTTGCATTGCTGCTAAAAATAACATAACAAACAAGTAGCTTATCCTCTGAAAAATACCTTGATATTTTTTATTGATCCCAGAAGTGATTGCACTGAATGTTATCTTTTTTTACACTTCTTACAATAGAAATAGTGATCTTTAAATTAAAATCAGTGTTTTATACAATACTAAGATAAAGTGCGATAAGTGATTAGAATTTCAGTTGTTTTATGTCACTCCCTTAATCACCTGGGAAGGGGCGTCAGATATATTCGAAGTGCATTTTCTGTTCAGCAATTAGTGCAACTCGTCATCTCTTCCTTCTTCTTTATTCAAGAATAGCAGAAAATGGGGAATTTCTTTAAAACGAGAAGTAAGTAAATAGTTTTATAAAATTTGGTGAAAATGTTTGCATATATTTGGAAAAGATTGCACGTTTATTTCATATTAGAATCTCTTTGATGTTTTAACAATTATGATACAATAATTGGGATTTTATAAACTAATTTTTTTATTATTAATATCAAAACTAGTTTACTTCAGTTCAATTAATAATCGAATGTTTGCAATAAATTTTATATTTGATGCTATAATGCACTTAATGTAAGTTTATTCTTCAGCAAAAATTCGTAAAGTAATTTCTCACGTAATTAAAAACTTGATTATTGTAAAGTGTGCGCAAAAAAATTGGATCGTTTTAAATAACTTTTGATCTAAAGATCGGATCTTCTCGTATTAAGACTCAATATTAGTGGTTCGAGAGAGTGATCTCAAATATGTTAATTATTTAATGCAGATGATATTTCAAGTTAGGATATTAGACGCAAAAATTACTTTCTCTAAACAAACACAATATATTTTTTTAAAAGGATTTGGTTTTCTGACTCTCAAAATATAGGAGGTAGCCGCAATTTGGAAAATATGGTCCTCATAATTTGGTAAAGGGAGAGTTCCAAAGTTTAAACCCTTTTATGTTAAATATACTTTTTGCATATTACGCCATATGTTACGAATTATTTAAGGGAATCGAAAACATTTTGCAACTAATTATAAAAGTTTTTTTTAAAAAAATTTACGGCGCAGGCACTAAACTTTCGTTCTTCACTTCGGAAGATACAGGAAGTGTTGCTCATTTATTATCTCGTATTTCGGATCTTCTCGTATTAAGACTCAATATTAGTGGTTCGAGGGAGTGATCTCAAATATGTTAATTATTTAATGCAGATGATATTTCAAGTTAGGATATCAGACACAAAAATTACTTTCTCTAAACAAACACGATAATTTTTCTTTAATGGATTTGATTTTCTGACTCTCAAAATATAGGGGGTAGCCGCAATTTGGGAAATATGGTCCTCATAATTTGGTAAAGGGAGAGTTCCAAAGTTTAAACCCCTTTATGTGAAATATACTTTCTGTATATTAAGCCATATCTTACGAATTATTTAAGGGAATCGAAAACATTTTGCAACTAATTATAAAAGTTTTCTTTTTAAAAAATTTACGGCGCAGGCACTAAACTTTCGTTCTTCACTTCGGAAGATGCAGGAAGTGTTGCTCATTTATTATCTCGTATCTCGGATCTTCTCGTATTAAGACTCAATATTAGTGGTTCGAGAGAGTGATCTCAAATATGTTAATTATTTAATGCAGATGATATTTCAAGTTAGGATATTAGACGCAAAAATTACTTTCTCTAAACAAACACAATATATTTTCTTAAAAGGATTTGTTTTTCTGACTCTCAAAATATAGGAGGTAGCCGCAATTTGGAAAATATGGTCCTCATAATTTGGTAAAGGGAGAGCTCCAAAGTTTAAACCCTTTTATGTTAAATACACTTTTTGCACATTACGCCATATGTTACGAATTATTTAAGGGAATCGAAAACATTTTGCAACTAATTATAAAAGTTTTCTTTTTAAAAAATTTACGGCGCAGGCACTAAACTTTCGTTCTTCACTTCGGAAGATACAGGAAGTGTTGCTCATTTATTATCTCGTATTTCGGATCTTCTCGTATTAAGACTCAATATTAGTGGTTCGAGAGAGTGATCTCAAATATGTTAATTATTTAATGCAGATGATATTTCAAGTTAGGATATCAGACGCAAAAATTACTTTCTCTAAACAAACACAATATTTTTTTTAATGGATTTGGTTTTCTGACTCTCAAAATATAGGGGGTAGCCGCAATTTGGGAAATATGGTCCTTGTAATTTGCAAAGCTTAAACCCCTTTATGTTAAATATACTTTTTGCATATTAAGCCATATGTTAGGAATTATTTAAGGGAACCGAAAACATTTTGCAACTAATTATAATTTTTTTTTTTAAATTTACGGCAGGCACTAAACTTTTGTTCTTCACTTCGGAAGATGCCGGAAGTGTTGCTCATTTATTATTACCCAGTGGGCACCTGTGAACTAAGTCACGGAGGTGAGCAACATTACTCACGCCATACTGCCACGGATACCCGTTTTTAAAGGGTAGGCGATATTCACACAACAGAGAGAGAAAGAGGGAGAAACATCCATACCCTGAGCGGGATTCGAGCCCACAACCATTGGCCTCACAGTCAGGCACGCTAACCACTCGGTCTCCTGTCCAGTAAAAATTTGATTTTTTGACCCTGACGTGATTTCAACGCTCTACCTTCTGATCAGGGGTCAAACGTGCTACCGTTGTGCCATCGGGCCTCATAATTATAAAAATCGCTTATCAAAAGATAATTTCATACAAAAAATAATTTTTAATAATTACTTATTATTTTCATTTTATTTAATAATATTTAATTATAAGAATTTTCCCACAATTTTAATGATTGTAATTTTATATGTCAAAATACAAAGCTTGAAACTAATAGGTCGAAAATGTTATGAGAAATTGAAACTTAAATATACGACTTTTTTAAAATTCATTTTCTCAAGAACGTGGAGGAATGGTGCCAAATATTTCTCAGGAAGTCAGTTTCCACCATTTTTGGTGCTAAGGTACACAAAAATTTCTTACAGTGTTGAACTATTCGATATCAGACTTCTATGCCGTCCTGTAGTTTTGAAATATGTATATGAAATATGTGTTATTAGGAATTATGAAAGAGTTTTGAAAATTTAGTGAATTACAGCTAATGATCTCAGAAATATTCAGATAATTAATCTATTTTGTTACATTCGTATTGCACAAGGCAATTATAATTGTCCTAAAAATGCTTCAAAACTCTTTATAAGGTAATAAAGTACAGTCATAATTAAATCTTTTCATTTCCATTTCTGAGATAACTTGCAAGGATTGAGAATGCGTTTCAGTCAGTTTCAAATGACCTTAAAAGAGTGCTCTGTGTTTTCATTTATTTATTTTATTGTGAACAGAAAACTAACCTATTGGAGTATAAACACCAAAAAATCATAATTATAATTTCTTTTAGCGAAATGCAAATAGCTAATTACCATAATGAATGGATTTCTTTATATCGTAATCCGAACTCGTATCGTAATTCTTTATATCGTAATGCCACACTGAGATACGAGCCCTAGCCTTTGGGACATGAAAATTATCCTTTAATTATTAGATTGCCTTAAACACAAATGCTACATTGTGAGATAATGTCGTTCAGGCTCATGGCTAACTTTGAAAGGCTTTTTAAATTACATTTCCGTTTATGTTATATAAAATTATAGAGTAAGCAAGTATAAAAAATGGTGGTTGAATTACATAATCACCATATTAAATTGCAACAACTCTCAACGATATTATTTCAGAAATATATTTTTAAATGTATAAGTAGTATTATAGTACTTATATAGCCTCTTTAAATAAACATGTTCTTTTTTTGAATTGAACTAGATTTAAATTAAAAAAAAAAATATGTGGGTAACCGAAATGAAGTAATCTCCTTTGTTCATAATTAGTATTATTGCGATTTTTATTTTTTTGACAGCTTACATGTCGTTTTCTATTACAATCTGCATACTTTTTTAAGCAAATGAAGTTTTTATATTATCAAGTAAGAACTTAGTTTATCAGAGATTCTTGTTTTCTGCCAGTATTTTTACAGAAATGTATTTATTAATTGGAATTTAGTAAATTTTATTCATTAAATCTTCAACAGTCGTGACTTTGCTCTGGTACTTAACTGGGCAGTTCCAGGATATGACATTCTAAAGATAAGAAGGATAAAGTTAATTATTCATTTACTTTCATACTAAATTATTAAACTATTCATTTTAAACTATATAATAAATTCCTTTGTGCCGTACATTTTATTTTTTAAACATTTACAGTGAAAATGCTTTTCTGGATCTTATTATATGTTTATTTTCAACAGCTAGTCAGCCTACTGGGTATTCTATCTATTATTGTATTTAAGTGACCTTTAATAATACCTTTTCTTTTTGACAGTTGATAATTGATATTTATTTCATGAAACAAAGCGCATAAATGTGCTATCTTTAAGTTGTCTTATCGATACATGTTACGTTATCTGCATGTATGAACAAGGTTGGCATTAAAATAAAAGGCGTTATCCTGAAGTTTATTTCTGTAATTGTTATTTATTCATGTCATAGAACATAATCACTTCTTATCAAGCAGTTTTCCTTGAATATAATCTAGCGGTTATTACTTATCAAAAAGTTCGTTTGTTTCAAGAATTAGTAAGACAAATTTATCTGTATAAATATTTGAGGATTTTTAATTTACTCAATTCTGGAATCAATATGAGAAAATTAGAAAAAAAAATTAAAGTATAAAACAAATAAGTCTCTTACCATTATTATATTTTTTCTACATTAGAGAATACTCGACAGTACAGAAGTTTTAAATAGATTTCTGTATTGTCTATTGATCCCCCTTTTTATTGGGAAATGCAGCATTTCAAATTCATGCTCTAGAAATATTTTTAGCATCAAATTACGCTAGAAAACGATCCTGGAAATTCCACAAACCCAGTTTGCAAGCTTTTGCTCGGGAAAATATTACCAAAATTCTTCGAAAGCTTCTAAAGTTGATGGTGATTTTAATAAAATTAGAAAAAAAACTAAACGCTTCAGACAGTTATTTTCAAGACATAGATTACCAAATTCAATCACATATTCATGGAATTAAAAAAGATTAAAAACTTTTTAGGGAATTCATAGAAATAAAAAAGCAAAATTAACTTGATTTCCGCACTGAGAACAGCAGTATAAAAAAGCCGATTCCAGCACACAGGCGGAGCAGGCGGCTCAGGCGGAGGCCGAGTTGAGTTATTTCCCTCCTGCTGCTGAGTTGAGTTGTTCACCTCCTGGTTTAGTTTTGGTTTCGGTTTCCGAAATTTATAACATCCGGTGGCAACACCTTGTTTAGTTTTGGTTTCAGTTTCCAAAATTTTTAACTTCCGGTGGCAGCACCAGATTTAGTTTCGGTTTTTAAAAAAGTAGCATATCACCTATTTCTGCCTGCTTGAACTTCTTTTTTTAGTTTTAGTTTTGATTTCAGTATCATTTCTAAGCGATGGCAACACTCATTAATTTAGATTTGTTATTAAAAGATGGCAACACTCAATCTGTTTACAAACTAAGCAGGCGGAGCAGTTTCGGTTTCCAAACAAATTCGTTCCATACTCGTAGCTCCATCTAGTGATTAAAACAATTATTAATTTTTGCACATTATAGATGTGTGATACTCGTGGCGCTATCTAGGTTAAAAAGTCATAATTATACATAATTTAAAAATAATAAATGTTTAAAAATAATATTTGGTAATAAAATTATTTTCTTTTTCGACTTGGGATTTGAACCAGCAACCTCCAGGACAAAATGCTTCCATTGGATACTGATTTGTCAGGCACGCTAACCAGTATCCAATGGACGCATACAAAACGAAAGGAAACTTACGGTCTTAAAATAAATTTAAACTCGCTGACGGTTATGGATAAAAACTTAGTTTCATGTATTCTTATTCTTGAAATGGCAATGCCAATAATTAAATTAAAATAATTTCCACTTGCAAGATTTTTATTTATTTCATTTCTTAGCAGTGGCAGCACCTTCATTATTGTGGTGGGTTACTCAAAAGAGTCATGAAATTGTGGAAGGCGGAGCAGGCGGTGGAAAAATTAAAATGAAATATGAATGAATGTTTTTACATAGAATGAAATAAATAAAAGAAATTAAATAGCGTTATAGTTAATTAGAAATGATTCTGGATACTATTTAAAAAAATTATATTTTAAACGTATAAATGAATAAAAAATGTAGTTGAAATGAATAAAAATTTTTAATACCCAAAATAAATTAAGATTTTTATTTTTTAAAATGTTCTGAAGATGTCATAGTAGCTCAAACCACTATCTCATTAATGCATTGAGAATAATAAAAAGAAGAAAAACAATACTTTATTTGAGAAACATTATCATAGTAGCAAAATCTGAGAAAAAAATTATGCAGTTGCCTTAAGTTAAATTTAAAGTTTATTTCCTAAATAAAAATAAACTTTTACTTCACCTGTAGCATGAAATACGCCATCTACTTATGATGTAGGAATAGAGAGAAATCGATTAAAAAACAAACAAATTTTCATTCATAACAAATCACACATCATTTTTTATTTGAGACATACATAAAACTATGTAATCATTAAACTAATTTATCAAAATATAAGAAATATGTAACATATGTATAGATATAGAAACATTCATAGGTTTTTCTTCTTCATGAATTCAAGGCAAAATTACTCATCAGTTATTTCTTCATTTCTTAATTTGTAGTGTCCATGAGCAAGAGTCGTAATGCCATCTTCCAAAATATGCCTCTTTTCGTCGTTAAAAGATAAAGCAAGTTTATTTTGATGCACAGAATGAATGTTATGGTGTTTAGAACGAATAAAATTCATTTCTGCATAAAGATTTTTTTTGCTAAATAAGCAATCAAAATAATCGTGAAATGTTATTTTATTTTTGAGGGTTTGTTTTTTAATTCCTTTCAATCGCTTTTCTGTTTTTTCTTCAGTTTTGTAGGCATACATTTTTGATTTTAATCCAATGAATTCGGACATTATCCGACCCTTGTTCTCATCTTTCATCTTTCCGAGGACTTTTTTATTTATTAGTGGTATGTTGTAAATGTTATTTATGTCATAGTCGGATGTATCATATAAGTTAATGTTATTTTTTATGTCTGCATACATATCCGAAGTTTGTACCTCATAAATAAAGGAATCTGTATCCGTGTACATCAGTCGAATGTTTGATCCGTACGTTTCTTTCATCGTTTCGTAATGGAAAGAATACATAAGAATTTTGGATGCTTCTAGAATAACCATGCCTATTTGAATAGGTTTAGAAAAATGAATTTTTGTTTTTTTCATATGCACAGCCATTAAATTTTCAGAAAAAATTGTTCTGTGCTCAAAATTTGGTTTTGCAATGAGTTTGCTTACTTGTTTGCTGGATGTGCACAATCTAATATTTACTCGACGCCTTATATTTTCCATTGTTTTTCCAAAAATGCTGTTGTTCATCAGTTTATAAAAGTCTTTATGGAAATCTGTTTTAGAATTGGTTCTTAATTTAGTGTTAAAATCTATATAACTCTGGAGCCATGGTGATTGATTAAATTGTAAAACTCTATGTATTTTAGTTAATTTCAGCCCTAATTTCAAGTACAGTTTCAAATTCTTATAATATATAACATATTTAAGTTTTGGCTCTAGAGTGGTTAAGAGGCGTGGTAATCTACAGTTAGGTGGTGGTTTGTTTTCAGGTGCGACTGGGAAATCAGAATGATGATCATGTAGCTCATCGGGATAATTCAGGTCAACCTCTAATATATAACCGATTTTTGAATCATCCGGAATTTTTTCTACATCTATATCTGTGCTGCACCATGAAAATTTATTCAAAGGCAAGCTCTGGCTCATCGCAAAACCATAGAGGTTATTTGCATCTAGATATATTAAAAATTTAGATTGTTCATTAGGATTAAAAGTATCCATGTACTTATTATTAGCTTTTGAATATCGGTTACAACATTGGCTTATTCCTCCCCTAATACCCTTTTCAATGAATAAAATCATATCATAATCCGTTATTAATTCTAAAGTTATTTTTGAATGAAATAACATTGCATCCCAGGAAAGAGCGGGAGCTGTGTAATACCAACACGGATCCAAATTATAAGTTTTTAAGCAAATGTTTCGAAAATTTTCAAATAAATCTGCTAATAAAAGTACATCTGTTTTAACATATAAATCACAATAGTCACCTAGTGTTATTAAATTAAATGTTTGGAAAACATTTAAGGCATGTCTATAATCATCCTCATTTATTTCTTCCTCATTAAGTTTATTGTAAAAGTTATCGCGTGATGGTAAACTAGTTTCATTGCATTTTTTAAAATCATCAAAATAATCATATGGAAAAATTCCTTTTCTAAGAAGTAAATCAATTTTATTAGATGGAAAATTAATGTTCATATGTTTAAATTCATTTTTACTTAAAGTAGATATTAAACTATCGAGACTTGCCGGCATGAACTTTAATGTATCAATAAAGCGAATGTGAAAATTTTTAGAAATTGTTTTTGAAAAGGAAATGTATCTCTCTTCGTTATTAGGTATTAAAAAAATGGGGAAATTATCATATCCTAACTCCTTTACAAATATATGAGCGTCGTAACCTGCCAAATTATGAAAGAAAACTGGTAAAAAATTTGGTACTCTCATTAGAAGGTTACATCTATTGCAACACGCACCGTTAAAATTTTGAGTAACGTGATTATGATCACGAACTTTTTTATTTTCGAAAGAAAAAGGTTCAGAACATGCGTAACAGTTCTTAGCATCATCAAAAAGTTTTTGTTCAATTTCATTCAAAGGTTTTAAAGGTTTAGGATTTCTGTAGATTTTTTCGATTTCGAGAGCTTCATTTTTTATACTTTCTACAAATACTTTAGAGGCATCTTCCCCTCTGTATATAACAGGAGGTTTATAAAAGCCACCATCATAGCATATATAATAGCAAAAGCTAAAAGGTGCGTGTTTCTGATAGATAGTTGATGAAGAAAGATTCGGATTTCGAGAACAAGAGTCGGTTTTCAAAGTTAAGCATTCAAAATCTGCATAAACAGTGAAAGGAACTTTTAAAACATGCTGAAAATTTTTAAATTTAATGTACTTACTTTCTTCAGATGGCATTACGACTCTTGCTGGACAATTTTTGTCACACAGTTCTTTGTGTTTTATAAGAGAATCCTCTGAGTTGAAAAACACTAAGCACCTTTTACATATGAAAACTTTATGTCCGTGATTTGAATATTGTTTTGACACAAGCCTGGAAAGATTTTTGATGAGGCAATAATGTCCAAATTCATGTTTAGTTGGCACAAGTAATAAGTCAATGTGTACAGTTTCACTAACTTCACTGACGAGTAAGGGAAAAATGTTCAGTTCTTTGTCAAAGGAATAGACATTAATAGAGATGTTATTATTTTTTGAAAATTTTTTAACATCACTTAGAGGGGTAGGAAAATTTATTCCTTCAAAGTTCAAATTTTTTTCAAGATCTTCGTAATTTGATACACGATTTGGGTTGCGATCTGCAGGAAATACAGCTGCTAAAATGGACCATTTGAAGCAACAAGTGTCGCTATTTTTAACATTAATTACAGCATTTGTCATACGAATTTTTTCAGGTAATTCCACAAAAGTTGAACCTCTTAGAGGAGTAAATTTATTAGTGTGGATTTCGAGTTCAATAATTTCTCCCAGCGTCCAGCCTGAGTCTTTTTCCTGGAAATCCTCACTTTCTAGAATAAGTTTATTTGTTAATTCTTCATATAATTCACTTTTATTTGTAGAGGCGAAAACAGGTTTGTTTGCTGTCTTGAACTCGACATTTTTTATTTGCTTGACGAAGTCATCACTTACTTTTTGATAGATACAAAATATTAACAATCTCACTTTCAGTGATTCATGTTTTTGAAGTTCAGATAGAAATATTTCAGTAGTTTCATCCTTTTTACTTCTTAAAAACTCTGGAATACCGATCTCTCTATCATAATTTTTTAGAGTGAATTCTCTATAGGCCTTTTTGAAAGCACTTTTTGTTTCTTTTGTTCGTGACAATTTGGTTCTATCCAAGTTTTCTGCAGATGTAGGAGCAATGGTAGATGTTGAAGGTCCAGCAAAGGTTGGGAGTCCTGCAGATGTTGAAGGTTCGGCTAATATTGGAAATCCAGATGTTGAGGGCTCGGTGAATGAAGGCACTGCACCACCTTGTTGATTGTTTAGAATCACCATCTTTTTGTTGGGTTCATTATCATCATCTCGCTTTCTTTTCTTATTCTGCTTTTCCAATTTTCTTCGACAATTTCCATTTTTTAAGTGATGATCTAAATTGTCTTTTCTGCTGAATTCTGTAGCACACATTTTACATGAAATTTTCTCAGTAGAATGCACAGAGTCTCTGTGTCTTAGTAGATCACTTTTACGAGCAAACTTTTTAGAGCAGTCAGTACATGAATGCGCATTTTTTTTCTCATGTACTTGTAAGGTGTGCCGTTTTAAATTGTAGTTCGTATTAAAACACTTCTCACAAATGTTGCAAGTAAACATGTTGAAGCCTTAAAATCAACACAACGTTGTGATTACTACACCGACAAACAAATTTTATCTTCAGCAAATTTGTGACGATCATGCGCAGTACGTATGCTCCACACAACGACTTGGATTGGCTATCTTAAAAGTCATTTGGAAGTAAACCACCTTAACTGCAACCTATTTTATCATAACTAAAGAATTTTCTATGAGGGATACATTAATGAATGGTATTATACGTTATCACCATTCAAGGAACTAGTTTTTCAACTATATTCTCACCTTTACTCACCTTCACAACACGTAATAGCTTGGTCTACCTGTGCAGTGTTATGTAGTTGACTGATAACAGTCAGGACATGCATTGTACTTTGATTCATCATATGGACATTAATCATACACTCAATTTTATCTTGTCAAAGCATGTTTCTAAGCTTTAAAGTAAGCAACGGGAGAGAGAATAATGATTAATAATTATTATCGAGTAAATACTTCAAAATCAAACATTAATTTTCAATTTTAGATTATACAAAATACAAATAAATGAATTTCTGAGGGAAAAATATTTTATTGCTATTTTTTTAATTAAAAATTTTGTTATAAAATTATTTGTTTAAACATTTAATAATGCAATATTCTCACATAAATGGTTTTGTTATAAGAGAAAAGAATTAGTTTTGCGATGGATGCTCTTAAATTAGGTCACGATTTCTCGATGATCGTCTCAGATCCATCAGGAAGCGGTAAAACCCATTATATTAAAAAACTAATAGAAAATAAAATGATTAAACCCTTCCCGAAAGAAATAATTTGGTGCTATGGTATTTATCAAAAATTATATGATGAAATTCCTAATGTTACCTTTCATGATTGTATACCATCAAATTTGAATCACTATTCAGATGCATTGATTATCATTGACGATCTGATGAGTGAGTTAGGAAACGATCCGAAATTAACTAAATTATTTACTAAATTTTCTCATCACATCAATTTAAGTAAAATATTTGTGTTGCATAATATTTTTCACAAAGGAAAGGAAATTAGAGAAATATCTCTAAATGCTTATTATCTCGTGTTGTTCAAAAATAGGAGAGATCAATCACAAATTATACATTTAGGACGCCAATTATATCCTAGTAAACTAAAGTTTTTTCAAGAATGTTACGCAGATGCTACTTCAAAACCATATGGTTATTTACTAATTGATTTAAAATCGGAAACTGATGAATCTATGCGCATGCGTACTGGTATGTTTCCCGGAGATACTTTTTACGTATATCAACCGCGATAACTTTATTAAAACAGATGATTTTGAACAAGCAACATGTCTGCTGTCGTTATAGATTTCGAGGGATTTCAACTACCTTCGGGACACTATATCATAAAAGAACTTGCATTTCAGTCCATAAATAGCAATTCCATCAGCGGTATCTTTCATTTTCTACCGCCTTGCACTTCCGAACAACTTACTCGTCAGCAGAAATTTCAATATAAATGGGTAACAAAATATATACATTTGATAGAATGGAATGGAGGATAAATACCATATTATAAAATGCGAACCATCTTAACATTTTTGTTCGATATGTTCACACATATTTATGTTCAAGGGTTAGAGAAAGGAAAAATTTTAATGGGGAAAAAATGTTAAAATTTAGAAAATATTGGCTGTCCAAAGATTGATCAAGTTATAAATTCAAACTTTTGTTCTTTTCATCCTCCCAATTTTAAAAGATGCGCACTTACTAAAGTGAAAGTTTTTTGCAGAAATAATAAATAGACTCGAATAGAAATTGCATCATTCATTTGATTACAAGATGTCAGTGTGCACTGATCAAACTTTACAGCTCTTAAAGTTAATTTCTAAAACTAAAAATTCAAAATCTCTCGTGAAAAGGTGCTCAAAAAGTGAGATAAAAACTTTGTGTGAGTGTGTGTTGAACGTGTTGTGTGGAAACGTACCCCTGACAAAAACTCAAAAATATTTTCTGTCTCCTTTTAAAGAGTGCTTGCGAAAACTTTCAAACAAAAAAAAACACCCTTATATAAAAAAAGAAAATTCTCATTCAAAAGGGGGAAGGATTTTTTTATCAATTTTATTACCTGCTGCTATATCAGTTATCAGTTCTTTAATTCATGGAGCACAGTATGAAATTTGTGCTAGTTCCGGAAGACGGGGGTTCAAATTCAAGAACACTTATCGGAGTTGGATCAACAAATGATAAACATTCTACAGAACAAATATTTAGCTGATCACGAGAAAACAGCTCTGTATTTACAAGTGCAAACCCGATAAACCAGAACCCCAAACGAATCAGCAGGAAATTCCAAATACAGAGAATTCTGCAGTTGCATCTGCAGAAGAGGGCTCTTCAAATATCAAAAGAGAAACAGAAGACTTGGAAGAAAAAATTCTAAATGTAGTTCCAGCTCGATTTCAAGAAAAAGCTAAAGATATGTATAAATTTTTCAAAGTAATGAAATTCTTTGGAACACTAAAGGTGAAATTATTCATGAAGATAAAGCTGTTCCTGGAAGTAATATAGTAAATCTTATAAACGACTTTTTACGAAATAGAAGATCAGCTCCAATGGGGAGAAATGTATTTTTAAAAACATTAAATGATGCTCAATTACCAGCACATTTAGATGTAAATAAAAAATTGTATAATAAAAATAAAATTGTTAAGAAACCTATAATGTATGCTCGCAGAAGTGCTTGGGTGAAACTTTAAAAATAAATGTTACTTTATTAATTAAAACTTTTTGTCTTTGTCATCTTCAAAATTTATCTTCAAAATTTTCTTTTTATATAAAGTTTAATATTTGGAAAAAAATTCTTAAGTAAAATTCATTCATATTTCATTCTATTTTTTCCACCGCCTGCTCCACCTTCAACAATTTCATGACTCTTTTGAGTAACTCACCACAATAATGAAGGTGTTGCCACTGCTAAGAAATGAAATAAATAAAAATCTTGAAAGTAGAAATTATTTTAATTTAAATATTGGCATTACCATTTCAAGAATAAGAAAACATGAAACTAAGTTTTTATCTATAACCGTCTGCGACTTTAAATTTGTTTTAAAACCGTAAGTTTCCATTCGTTTTGTATGCGTCCATTGGATACTGGTTAGCGTGCCTGACAAATCAGTATCCAATGGAAGCATTTTGCCCTGGAGGTCGCTGGTTCAAATCCCAAGTCGAAATTTTTTTTTAATACCAAATATTATTTTTAAACATTTATTTTTTTTTAAATTATGTATAATTATGACTTTTAAACCTAGATAGCGCCCCGAGTATCACACATCTATAATGTGCAAAAATTAATAATTGTTTTACTCACTAGATGAAGCCACGAGTATGGAACAAATTTGTTTGGAAACCGAAACTGCTCCTCCTGCTTAGTTTGTAAACAGATTGAGTGTTGCCATCTTTTAATAACAAATCTAAATTAATGAGTGTTGCCATCGCTTAGAAATAATACTGAAATCAAAACTAAAACTAAAATAAGAAGTTCAAGCAGGCAGAAATAGGTGATATGCTACTTTTTTAAAAACCGAAACTAAATCTGGTGCTGCCACCGGAAGTTAAAAATTTTGGAAACCGAAACCAAAAGTAAACAAGGTGTTGCCACCGGATGTCAGAAATTTCGGAAACCGAAACCAAAAATAAACCAGGAGGTGAACAACTCAACTCAACAGCAGGGGGAAACAACTCAACTCAACTCGACCTCCGCCTGCTCCGCCTGTGTGCTGGAATCGGCTTTTTTATACTGCTCAGAACATTCTGGCAAAATTACCTTACTGTATGGTAATGACATTTCTGATAAAAAAGACCATAATTCTGGCTAATAAAGCCTATATAGACGCTATTTAAACCATTATTTCGGTTATTTTTTCGTTCATATGTTAACGATTTGCCGGAAATTCTGTTTTTCAAACTGAACTGAAAAGTAAATATAACCGATTAAGGATTTCTATGTCACGCTCTAAGGTATGATAAAATTACCATATTTTCCAAATTTTCACTCATATTATAAAACCATATTTTATTGCTAGTTTTACCAAAATTATTGCTAAAACTTTCGAGATTTTGGGTGTACCCATAAAGTTTTTAAGACGGTAAATTTTACTATAGTCTTTTAGTTTTGATAATACTTTTTTTCTCAATACGAAGGCAGTTAAAATCCCATTTTTTTTTTTTAACAAAAAATGTAAAAAACTTATTTTAATTAAAATTTTATTTAGTAATTACTTAGATAAATATCATATTTTATCTTAATAAAATAATAAAAAATATTCTGCGTCAAACCGATGTGAATAATAAAGAAAAGTAGGAGTGCTGAAAGGAGGCACGAAAATTTTCTTGGCATGGTGAATGGTTATTTTGCGCGCGTTTTGTTAAAATAAAATTTAATTGGTTTAAAGAAAAAAAAGGAAAAATAATTATAACCCAAATTTAATTTTTTATAACACCACTATTATTATATAATACCAGTTGCATGAAAATGAAGCTAATTAGCATAAAATACGATTCTAAATTGATGCCTTTGGATCAATAAAATAACTTAGTATTGTCAGGCTTGGCTATAAAATTAATTGAAAAACATATTGTATTGATCAGCAGATCGGCAAGTTAGGGGCTCTTTTCTTGTAACTGCGTATAATGCCCTTCACGATCCTTCCCATCAAATATGTAAAATAAATGCTAGTATATAGTACATTTTTCGTTCGACAGTTACTGTTTATAGTGCCACAAACAGAATAACAATATCGTTTAGCAGGAGTAAGGAATTCCTCACTGAGACATTCTTTTTCTAGGTAAGCTGTAGGCAATATTTTTTCATAAATAATTATTTTATGGATTAGAATTACTTTTTGAGTTCTTGGGATTAAAATAAAAACACTCTAGGTGGTCTAAGTGGTCATATTTAAATTCAGCAGCTTAAAATCTAAACAGTATCATCATAAAGAGCTTTAGCAAATCGTTGTTATTTCGTTGTCTAAATTCTCTTTCTGAATTCATTATATACAACTAATCCCATTCTCATTATTAGTATTCACAGCCGGCATCTCAGCTTTAATTTTAGGTTAAAGAATGAAATAATTATCATAATAATTCTTCTTTTAAGGAAATATGAAATACCGTGAGAAACTTCCCGCAAAGTATTCTAGCCTGTCATATTTGCTATATTATCCTTTGTCAGACACGTGCTCGGGATTACTTGTGTTGTAGTTGTTGTAGTTTATTTACGTCGCACTAGAGCTGCACAATGGGCTATTGGCGACGGTCTGGGAAATATCCTTGAGAATGATCCGAAGACATTCCATCACAATTTTGATCCTCTGAAGAGAGGATGGCACCCCCGCTGTGATAGCCCGATGGCCTGTGCTTGAAGTCGAGCACTTTAAGTAATATTTTTTAATACTAATTACCAATTTATTAATTAGCAAATATAAACGAATCTATATAGGGAATCAAATCTAAATCTTGACTGGCATAATATTCAGCTCATTTTTCACTATTAAATTTTAAATTACTACACCAGTGCGCGTTTAACCATAATATTCAAATTTAAACCATAATGTACCGTTGCGAAAATTTCCTAAATCCATAATACTACGCTAACTTGATTCATATTATCAAGCTAAACTTACCATCTTAAACTTGATTGCAGATTTGATTTTTAAGGTAGAACTTGACACCTCTTTAAGGCTTCAAACTATACTATTATATTTCAAGGTAGCACTAAAATGGTTCCAATTTGAACCGATTTTTCGAGAGTGCAGTTGACGTATGTCTCCCAATCCATAACATAACTGCTATTATAATTAGCTTGATGTGCGCATGAGGAATAAATGAAACTTTCTTTTCAAATCTTTGACTTAAAAAAAAACTTTAAAAGTAACACATTAAAGTTTCAATATTATAACTACTTCTTTGGCATTTCAACTGTAAATAAAATTCTACATAATTCTACATCAATAATTTCAAATGAGCAATATACTTTTTTGTGTTATTTCAAGGATCAAAAGACGCACGTAAGGTAAAAAAGTATGGTAAAAATAGAAGTTATTTTGTCCTTTTAAATAGTAATCGCGAAATAATTGACTTAGCGTTGAATGTTAAGTAGCGTTGTGAGAAACTGATGATTTCATTTTTATATTTTTTAATTGTCGGTTAGAAGTATTTAATGATTAAAGTATAGAACTGGTGTTTTAATTAGTTTTCATTCTATTACTTTTTAATTATGTTCTTATGAAACAGTGGAATATTAGAAAAATTATGACCTCATTAAAAGCAAAGAATTGAAGATTAATCCTAAATGAGAGTTTGATTTTTGCAATTTTTTTTAATGAAAATTAATTTTTCTTTAAAAGTTAAGATAAAATAAATTAAATAAATAAGTAATCTAAATAATTTCCTGTTCCTATACGAGCATTTGAAAACATACTCGATTGTTTGAAAACGCAACTAATGTGCATAGAAATCAGATTTTTTTTTTTTAAATTTAAGGCATTTTTCTTGATTTGATATTTTATAGCTCTTTTTTTTATCTACGTTTTTCATTTTCAAAAAATTAGTTTTATTTTGAAAAAGATATAATTTAGTTTCTCTATTTCTCCTGGTTAATAATGAATGTTATTATTTTTTCTCCCGAAAGCAAATTAGTTATTTTTAAAAATTATTATTTTGTTTAAATTATTTTTAAATGTCCAAACTACTAAACAAGGCTTTTGCTTCGATCTTCATAGTAATTTAGCTATTTTTTGAGAAATAATGGGATTATTTTAATGCTCTTTTAATGGGATTGTTATATAGCTTTGATGTAATTTTACTTTGATGTGCAAAAACAATTACTATGAGTTCATTTCTCTTGTATTTAACGTTTAAAATGTATGAAGAAAAGCGTACGAAGCAATTTTAGTTAAATTATTGCATTATATGATAATAACAATTCCGGTCAAGAAAAAACATCATAATTCTGGATGTACATGTAACAAACATGTTAATCAATCATATGCACAGCAAAGATATGAACATTAAAACTAATCTTAGTAGAACAGAAGTGAATACGAATTCCGCACCCGGCCTGCCCCCCACAGTGCTGACGTAAAATAATTTTGGTGGTAGACGGATCATGGGTTGGAGTCTCCTTGGTAAGCGTGGGAGGTTTTCGTGGTTTTCCTCTCCACGCAACGCAGATGCTGGTTAATTTCATCAAAAAGTCCTCCTCGGAGACAAATTTCCACCAATACTTGATCCAAGAGTTCTCTTGCCTTCTGGATTGGCCTCAAAATTACAAGGCGGAGTTGAGCATTAGTAATCGTGAACCCAAAAATTGCGTCGGCTGCTCAACAATGGTTATAAAATGATATAATAATAATGATGATAATAATAATAATTACGGATATTATATTTTATGTATTCGTAATTTAATTAAAGGTTTTATTTTTAGGTGTATTTCTTTTTGCTTTATCGTTGCTTGCTGTCTTAGCCTTGATAGAATGTGAGACGGATCCAGAATTTACTGATACTCTGCCATCATTTATATGTCCTAAAAGTGGAACAAGTAAGTCAAAATTTACTACCACTATATTTCGCATTTCCAATATGAAAATGTTAAAAATAGGAATGCATAACACAGCTAGTAACAAACATTTTCAAATTAGTATAATTATGGAAATAGTTTATACACATAAATCGTCCACATGAATGTAATGGAATTATTCAATTTCGCAACAACTTTTAAAAGTTCACACATATTAGCTTATTTTTGTAGTATCATACTATCTATAAACAAAAAAAAAGTGGCTAATAACAGTGAAATGCCACATATTTAAGTTGAGTTTCATCCCGTAATTTTGACTTTACCTTTTTTGCAGTAAAAATTTGACAAAAAAGTAATCATAATTGTAATAGTAAATTTAATCGTAGTCGCTGGGAGTGTCTTCCTATTTCAAAATTCCTTTCAATGCGTCTCAGAGCTGGTACAAATTAAAAATTATCGTAATTTTATGTTAATTTATTGTTATCTAATAATTATTGCTGAAAATTACATTAGAATAGATTCAGAAATAGATGTTTTATCGTAATTAATAGATTCGACGACTTATTTGCCCAGCTTGTCATTTTCCTCGCTATATGCAGTGCACGAAAAGGAAGAAAAAAAAATAGAAAAGTGAAACCCGAAATAATTTTTGATCTAATGATCGGATCTTCACGTTCTAGGACTCACTCCTAAAAGTTCGAAAGGGTAATTTCAAATAAGCTAATTAATTAGTGCTGACGATATTTTAACTTACGAAATCAGATACAAAAACGTACTTTTTCTGAATAAAAGTAACTTTTTTTGATGGATTATGATTTCTGACTCCCGAATTATAAGGAGTAGCCGCAATCCTGAAAATATGGTCTCAATAGTTTGTATAGGAGAGTAGTTCATAGTTTGGGACCCTTACTACTAATTTTACTTTTTGCGTAATTAAACTAATCTCGAGAATTTCTGAAGAGAATTGAAAAATTTTTGCACCCAACTGTAAAACTCACTTACCCAAAGATAATTCCATGCAAAATCTAACTTTTAGGAAATATTTATTATTATTGATTGGTTTATTTATTAATTTATTTAATACTTGTAGAAAAATGAGTTGTAAGGTATGCAATTTTTACATCATTTTACAGAACGTTATTCCACATGGCAAAATACCATATTTGAGTAAATTCGGACGAATAGTTAGAGCGAAATTTTCTGGAACTATTTGACCAATTTTGCTCAAATTTTCTACTTTGCCATGCAAAATTACATGCCTTAAAATGATGTAAAGAATACTTTGCAACTCAAAATTTGTTCGAGTCTAATTAAATTAAATAACAAAACAATTACTAACAGTTATACTTTGCATGGAATTATCTTTGGATAAAGCCTAGTGTGTTTTGGATAAAGACTTTTGGATAAAGCTTTATACTAGTGTGCAAAATTTTTTGAATTTGCTCGAGTACCCGAGATATATTGAATTAAGCAAAAAGTAAAATTAACATGAAGTGGTCCAAATCTTGGACCGCTGTCCTGACCAAACTATTGGTACCCTATTTCCCAGATTGCGGTTACCTCTTATAATCTGAGGGACAGAAATCATAATTCATCAAAAAAGAAAAAAAAAAGGTACGTTTATTCAAAGTATGTTTTTGTGTCTAATTTCGTAACTGTACTAAGTAATATGCATTTTTGAGATCACCAGCTCAACCATTAAAATTGAGTTCTAGAACGTGAAGATGCGATTATTAGATCAAAAGTTATTTAGGGTGGCCCATTTATTAGTTTTTGCGAACTATACAATAGCACGTCAAGCTTAAATTTTCACAAAATATATACAGTTTTTATGATTTTTTATACCATTCAAAACAAATAACTGTATCATATTTTAGTATAAAAATTATCGAAAAGTTAAATAAATAAATAAAATAATACGTTTAACTATAGGATGATTATAAAATGACTTGTTTTTGAATAATTTATTTTTCACAGATTAGTAAACTAATTAAAACCACATATTTTCTTAAAGTTTAAGTTCGGTGTGCTGCTGTCAGATGTAAGGAAGAGAACACTTTTTACATTTAACTTTTTTAACGTAGACACAAGTTTTTCGCCCTTTAGCGTTTAAAAAAAAGGGAAAAAATTCAGCCCACACTACTGCGTAAAAGTATATATAATTTTTGAAACAACAAGTCAAACATACGTAGACTTTCCACTCTGATTCCCATTTTTGGAATAAATAATGATCATAATTATAATTTTAATTTTTTAACGTTTTCATTCTTCATTTCAAGCATACTTTTAATAGTTTTTTTTAAAATCCTTCTTTTTTTTACAAGGTCAAAGTAGGAGAATGATAATTCCAAAAATGTTTTTTAAAATTCTCAAAACTGTATAACTTTGATATTTTTGGTATACTTTGACTTTATATCATCTTGTTATTTTGTTTAGTTTAATGTAATGGTATTTATGAATTTATTATGATTATGCCTATATTGTGTTCTTCTGTTTTTGAGGCTATATAAATAATTTATAAGTAAATGGTTAGCCTTTCCAAATTTTATCATATTTGCTAGAAAACAGCTCTGTAATATAATCAAATTTTATTTATAATTTTACCGATTGTCATTACTGAAGTGTTGCGGTAATAATTGCCGTCCTTTTTGGTTTTCTCAATGAACCAGAAAACATGGTAAATTTTACGATATTCTGGTAGTTTTGACCATACCTTTTTCGCATTACTATAACGCAGTAACTAATGCGTTTCTCTTTCTTCGCATTTAAACAACGATTTTTAACTTCTATTAATAAGTATACAAATATTTTTTTTGTTAGATGTTGCCATATTAAAAACAGAATATATACCTACATTCGGAATATATACTACACATACCTACATTTGTTCGAAACGTTTTTGTTATCGCAAGTATCTACACATTTAGGTAGGCAAATAATTTATTTGCATTAATTAGAGTTCCTTTCTTTTATGCTGAATTTTTAAATTTGGTTGATTGTATAAAATGGTTAGAGGTATGTCATAAAATAATCTACTTCCGGTAATAAGTTTTACGGCAAATAGCAAACTTGGCTTGCAATTTGAGCTCTTTGAAAATACTTAATAATAGTGAAATTTTCCCCTACTTTTATTAAAAAAAGGAAGAATAAAAATCGGTGTTTTGCTTCTTCAAAGTACTTACTTTTCGTGCAAGCTCCATTTTATGTAGCCAGCAAATGAATACCGATTTTTGGTGCCACGCGGCTCGGAATTTTAAACAATGTATTTTTGTGGTCGGGCTATAATGAGTTAACATAATACATAGTTTTGAATTTATGTACATTTTGTTAAAATGCATAATATTCTTTAAAATTTATTTTAAAATAAATTTATTTAGATGATCCTCTTCCAAGTTTTCCTCCTACTTTTTCTGCTGATACTCGACTCAACTTTCCAAACAAACAATTAACAGTAGAACTTCGCCATTATAAGGATGAAGCAGGAAAACGGGAAAGTTTGGAGATTTTTGCACCAGGAAGACATGTCAAATACGTAGTTCATGACAAACAGCATCTTCTCATAAATTTCCCAGATAATGGTAAGAAATTTAGATCACTAATACCACTCATCAAGAAATTATTTCTTAGAATTTTACATTTGTATATACATTTTTAAATGATAAGTTTTTTTATTGTTTACGGAAATAGTATTGAGCAAGTTAAAACCAGTCATTCTATAATTTTTAACTTAATTTAATTACTCAGTAATGTATTAAAATACGAGCATTCTACTGAGAAATATTTTTATAGCAAGTGAAAGTATAACCCTGATTGGATATGATATACTCAACGCCCACACTAAACTTCGAACTTAATAGAACCACACTAACGAGAAATAAATGTATTTTAATTTCACAGAAATGAAGTTAAATGTGAGCACCACTACTTGCCAAATGTTTCCAGTTTCATAGCAAATGAAGGTATAACCCTGATTGAATTTAATATGCTCCATACCCACACTAATCTTATAATTCTATATAACCACACTAAACTGACAACGGGAAATTCTGTAATAACGGCTTTTATTATATATTTTTAGAATCCATGTGCAAAACTAAGCTAAAACTATGTACCGTATGCAAAAAAAAAAAAAAAAAAAAAAGGAAAAAAAAAAAAAAAAAGAAACAAACCCCCCTGATTAACTTTTGATCTAATGATTGGATCTTCGCGTTCAAGGATTAAATCTCAATGGGACAAAGGGGTGACCTCAAATATACTAATTAATAAGTGCAGACGATATTTTAAGTTTCGAAATCAAACACAAATACGTACTTTCTTTGAATAAACATATTTTTTTCCTCCACAGATTCAGATTTCTGATCTTCAAAATATCGGAGGTAGCCGCAATTTGAAAAATATGGTCCCATAGTTTGGTCAAGAGAGAAATCGAAAGTTTGGAACCCTTAATTTTAATTTTACTTTTTGCGTATTTCGCCATATTTCGAGAATTTTTCAAACGAATAGAAACATTTTTGCTCATAATTATAATACTCGTTTATCCAAAGATAATTCCGCGCAAAAATCAAAATTTAGTAAATATTTATTATTTTCAATATATTATTTAATAACAGTCGAAAAAATTTTGAATTGTAAGGTATTAATTTTTACGTCTTTTTAAAGTATGTAATTTTACGTGGCAAAATCGGTCGAATAGTTCCTGAGAAATCTAATTTTAGGGACGTCGAATGCTTAAAATTTGATTTCTCGGGAACCATTCGACTGATTTTGTTCAAATTTTGCATTTTGTTATGTAAAATTACACATTTTGAAATGACGTAAAAAATTTCCTATCGTTTTTTTCGACTATTATTAAATAAAATAATAAAAAATAATAATTATTTACTAAAAGTTTTTTTTTCATGAAATTTCCTATGGATAAACGAATTTTATACTTGTGGGCAAAATGTTTTCAATTCGTTTAAAAAATTCTCGAGATATGGTGAAATACGAAAAGAGTAAAATTAACATTAAGGTGTTCAAATTTAGACCACTCTCCTGATCGTACGATTGGGACCATATTTCCCAGATTTGCGACTACCCCTACATTTTGAGGATCAAAAATCCTTATCAGAAGAAAAAAAGGGTATATTTACTCAGAGAAAGTACGTTTTTGTATCTGATTTCGTAACAAAAATATCGTCAGCACTTATCAATTAGCGTATTTGAGATCACTCTCTTAAACCTTTAAGACTGAGTCCTAAAACGCGAAGACCCGATCATTAGATCAAAAATTATTCAGGGTTGTCCGTTTTTTTTTTGGTGCAGTGTACATTAAGAGATGCAAATAAATATTTAAAAATATTTATATAAATAAATGAAAAGAAACATTGTTTACCTTTTGTTTCTGCCTTGAGATTTCATTCGTTAAAAAAATTCATGTATAGTGCAACTTAGAATAAAAATGTGGTTGATTAGAATAGGAGAGGGATAAAATGATTAGAATAGTATTTTTAGATCAAATTAAAGGATCAAACATTTCAACTAGTATTTGAATTAATGCTAAAAATTAAATATTTCAGATTATGCAACCTGCTCTGTGACAAGTTCTTCAACAATACAGTTGGAGGATGAAGATAGCGGTCCAAATGGATTTCTTCAAAAAGTACTGGATGTTACAAAAAAACCCAACGAATTCTTTCTTGCAGATTCCGGAGTAAACAATGGCGTATTCTCAAAGAAATGGGAAGGATGTTTTGTAAACCCAAAAATAAACGTTTCAATTCGTTTCTCTGGTAAATGATTTTATTTTTGGTAATGACAGTTAATGATTTTATAGATTAATATAAAGTAGTTTTATTTGAATTATTTATCCGGATTGTAGTAGGCTTATATTAACGACTTCATTATTCGTTTGCTATATTTTAGTCATTCAGTTCAAGCTTTAGATGTGAGTGCAAAAATTGCAATTAATTTTAAGATCAGTTTTTGAATTGTTTTCATAATAATACAAAATATATTTATTTTAATGTATTAGCTAATGTATTAGCTGTTAATGTATTGGTTAATGTATACCAAATTCTAATGTATTAGCTGTTGTAGTCTGGTTTAGAATTTCAAATTTAACAGATAGTTTAGCAAAATCTTCAATAGTTGAAAGTCAGAATATCTAGTTTTGGTGGCGTAATAGTAAAAGCGTTGCTCACACCACCAGTGAAAATCTGGGGATGAGTTCTATCCTACCTGCTAACCAAGCCAGCGTGTATCAACATCTCTTAGAAGTCTCAGCACCGATCAACTTAGTATTTCGACATCACGAATATAAGCAGCAGGGGGTTAAACACGAATGATGTTACTAAGCTCGTGCTACTAAACTGCGCAGTGGAGTTAATACGAAAGATGCCACTACATTTGGATTATTAAAGGATCGGACTTTTCACTTATGGTATTTTTCACTCCTACTCGTGCGGAGACCTTCTCTCTTTTTGGACGTGTTGCGTGTATGCTCATCAGGGTTAACGCTAAATCCATTGCGACTGAGCGTCCTCTCATGCGTTGTATAAATTTGGAGAGAGGTGTAGCAGTTCTGTTACTATCCTCGTCCCCTGACAGGGGTAAATATTATTTGGAATTTCTGTCATGACTTTTAAAAGAAAAATCTCTGAAAAAGGGAGTTACAGGTTGAGTCTTGTTAGGGTGCTGTGTATCAAGTTAGGGTGTATCTAGTATCAAAAGGTCATGTCTAGAATGTTTGAAACTAACTTAGTAAAATTTTAGGAAATGCTATAATACTGGGTTTCATGTTAGGGCTTTGTATCAACTGTAATAATTCTTTAAATAAAATTCAATATGCATTTAAATAAACTTAACAAACATTTTAAATAAACTTTCTATACAATTTAAATATACTTAATGCTTTTGTAATTAAAAGTCTAAAGTTTAGAGTTTTTAAGGGAAGAATTTAAAGTCTGCAGCTGTTTACATAAGTTTTTATTGTTTGTTATTGTCACACACTCATCATACAATATATATATATATATATATATATATATATATATATATATATATATATATATACATATACAATATTTGTTTTTGGTAGTTAATTAGTCATTGAAAAAAATCGTATGTACATTATATGTATGTATGTATTCAAAGAAAACGTGTATGAGCCTGTGAAAATACACGAGAAAGTGATGGAAAAATTGGACTTTTTTATACTAAGAAATGAAAATTTACTGTAGTTAAATGCAAGAATAGCTCATTAAAATTTGAAATGCCAGGAAATAAACGTAATATTACAGTATTTCGATTTTTTTCGTGTGTATGGTATAGCTTTTGATCGAGAAAAACAATTTTGTCTTTTTACTTTATTTGCAATTTAAAGAGAGTGTGCCATAGATTTATTATACAATTTCTCTACGTCATTATTTGCATTTGACAGTATAAATTATTAAAAAAATAACAAATATATTATAACTATGTTCGTATAAATTCAAAAGGAACGTATAAATCTATTTAGAAATATCTGAGAACATGCTAAAAAACTTTTCTTCTGATTCATAATATAAAATATTCTGATTCATAATCATAATTTTGTTTAAAAAATACTAATTTTTTTTAAAACTATTAAATCTAACAGCATAGTTTTGGAAAATCCTCTGGTTTGGCCTGCCAAATTAAGCTTCACATTTTCGAACTGAAAAAATTTCACTTGCTGTGATTAAAAACTGATTTTGATTAAAACTGACAAAATATTATGAGTTCTTTTATACTAGGCATTCTAAGTTAGAATTTTTTTTTAATGTGAAGCTATAAATCTTAACAAATTTTATTTTTTATATTGTTTTTCTACTTCAATTTAATAAGAATTAGATATAAATTATTGTGCATATTGTACCTTGGTATTTTAAATCTAATTAACCAATAACAATTTTTTAAGCAGTTCTCTTGTTTTTATTTTTTTAACCTAAGATCTTAGATATAAATGGAGTTTTTGTATTTCAGAAGTTGACTGGAAAAATCCTGGAAACGATACAAAAAATAAAAGACTACCTGTTAGTATGGAAGCTCAAATCGACGGTGATTTTGTTACTGGTTTAATAGACAATCTTCAAGCAAGTATGCCTGATGATATATACTTCCAGGTAATTTTCAGAATTAAATTATGTCTCATTCTTAGGGTCGGCATGTATTTACTCCTAATTTTTCTTCTCTAAAAATATCCTACATGAATAACTATTTTATAAATATCCTATATGTAAATAATTTTTACTATATATATATATATAATGTTATATAAAGCTTAACGTTTGCTCTAGAACAGGTCAATGCATTAAAATTTTATCAAGTTAAATGTATTACATTTTTATTCTTCCAAAATTTTAAATCGGAAATTTATACATGTTAAAATTTTACATTCTCTTAGCAAAATTTTTATATCTTTCAGAAAAATAATAAACTACATTTGTATAGCAATCATGAATGACATATATTTGATTGAATTCAATATTTTGAAATTCATCTTCGCTGCAATGCGTATATGTTATCGATTTTGAAGGCAAAATTAATTTAGGTGAAATTAAAATTTCTACAAGCTTTCATTCCTCTTCTTCTTTTAAGGCACTACTGCCCGTTACAAGCCTGGGTCTTCAAAAGTAGTCTCTGCCATTTGGTTATCCAATTTCCCTTATTTACTAAATGAAAATTTTTCTCCACCGACTCAAATAACTTAATTGGTGATCTTTTTTGTTTTTTCTTTCTCACTAGATTGGTCAAAGTGAGCTTTTTTTGCAGAGTTTGTATTATCAAATCGGAAAAACTACCTACGCAAGACTGCAATAATTGCCGAAATTGTCCTTCAAAATTCTTTTGAAGAAAGGCAGATGCTTTTTGTGTTTATTTCAGACGTGCAAAAAAATGACATAATGGGTTAACAATAAAAACATGCAAAATAAGTGTTAGAAAAATATTCCCTTATGTGAAATATACATGAAAAAAACTTTAAAATCTCAGCAAATAATAAAAAAAACAAAAAAAACAAGAATATTTTTTGATTTTGGAGTAAATGTTACTAAATTTTTTATGCTAGCTTAAACGCGCGAGATATTTTCCTTTGTATCTTTAAACAATGAATTTATTTACTTTTCATTCCACATCGGAATTAAGCAATTTCTTAGATGTACTTAATTTGCTTAAAAGTATTTTATTTTTATGTATTTTGGATAGAATTTCAACGATTTCACTGGATTAAATAAAAGCTCAAAACTTCCTCTCGTAGAAGCTTTTTATTATTCACGGCTTAAAACGCAATGATTTACTGTATCTAAGAATCGGGCATTAAACGCCAACTTTTCATTCTAAGAGACTTGCCTTCTCTTAGACTTCATCTGCATACCTCTGGTGTATTATGGAGTTTTTATTCATCTTCTTCGGCGCAGGATAAGGCAACGAATAAATTGTAAAGTGGAGAATATATTAAGATCTCCAGGTTTCATCTTGCTCATTTTTGTTTATATTTTAAGAACCGTCTTCAGTTCCATATTTATTTCAATACCGCATTAGTAAACATCAATAGATAAATTAATTTGGAAATTTTAAGTATCGCAAAAAATGTTTTTAGTCTTTTAAATTGTGCGTTTCATTTTTTAAATATTTTTAATTTGTTAGTTTAGATTCAATGAATATTGTGTAGAATAAAGATTTTAAAATATTAATCTACATTTTTATTTCCTTATGTTAAATTTTAACGAAATAGGTGATATCATTTATTGAAAGAAAACACTAATAATTAAGATCAAAAGGATAAAACTTCTTTGAAAAAAACGCGCTAAGAAGCAGCAGAAATTTCAGAAAAAAGTAATGGCTACCGGGTAAAAGTAATTTAATGGCTACCGGGGCCGGTACCCCCTGAAGACGTCGGCTTCGGTGGTCATATTTTTATTTTAATTTTATTTCATTTGTTTTGTAGTGATATCATTTATGTTACTTTTTGAAATTCAGTTCTTAAAATAGTTTTTAGTGTTTTGTATAGTATAAAGTATGGTATGAGATTCACATTGTTTGTATGTATATGTATGTAAGTATGTATGTTTATGTATAAAAACGATGCATGTATATGGGTCTATGAATGTATGTATATGAGTTATTTACTATTTACATATAATCGTTAGTCACAAGTATCTAAACAATAAATTTAATTCAACATCTTCGGCATAGGATAAGGCAATGAATAAATTGCAAAGTGGAGAATATATAAAGATCTCTAGGCTTCAATTTACTCATCTTTGTTTTTATTTTAAAAACCGACTTCAGTTCCATATTTATTTCAATACCGCATTAGTAAACAGCAATAGATAAATTACTTTCGTAGATTTAAATGTCACAAAAAACTTGATGCTCTAAACGGTTAAGTTTTATTTCTGAAATACTTTTAAGTTGTTATTACAGATTCAATGAATATTGTGCGGAATAAAGATTTTAAATTATTAATCTAAATTTTTATTTCCTTCTGTTTAATTTTCACAAAATAGGACTGTTTGATGTCATTAATGTAACTTTCTTGATTCAGTTCTTAAAATAGTTTTTAGTTTTTTGTAAAGTTTAAAATATGGTATGGGACTCACACAGTTTGCATGCATCTGTATGTACGTATGTAAGTTTATGTATAAACGATGTATGTATGTATATGAAGCTATGCATTCATGTATATGAGTCTATGTCAGGGATTTATTTATTAAGTGTAGACGATATTTTTAGTTACGAAATCAGACACAAAAACGGACTTTCTTTGAATAAACATACCTTTTTTTCGTTGGATTAGGCTTTTGATCCCCAATATATAGGGGGTAGCCTCAATATTTTGGTCAGGAGAGTGTTCCAAAGTTTGAACCCCTTAAAGTTAGTTTTACTTTTTGCGTATTTCACTATATCTCGATAACTTTTTAGTGAATTGAAAAACCTTTGCCTACAAGCGTAAAATTCGTTTATCCAGAGATAATTAAATGCAAAATAAAACTTTTAGTAAATATTTATTATTTTTCATTATTTTATTTAATAATAAACGAAACAAATAATGTAATTTTAAATGGCCAAATACAAAGTTTTATCCTAATCAATCGAATAGTTCTGGAAAAAATCAAATTTTTAAAAAGGCATATGTTTAAAATTCGATTTCTCAGAATCAATTCTACCGATTTCGCTCAAATTTTGTATTTTTCCATTTAAAATATTACATTCTTTGAAATGATGTAAAAATTTGTTTACCTTACAGTTGAATATCATTATATAAAATAATAAATATTTACTAAAAGTTATATTTTGCATGAAATTATCTTGGGATAAATGAATTTTAAATTGTATGCAAAATTTTTTCAATTCACTTAAAAAGTTCTCAAAATATGGTGTATAAAGTAAAATTAGCATTGAGATGTCCAAACTTTGAACTTCTCTACTCACCAAACTATTGGTAACATATTTCCCAGATTGCGGCTACCTCTATATTGCGGGGGTCAGAAATCCAAATACATAAAAAAGAAAGGTATGTCTATTCAGAGAAAGTACATTTTTGTGCCTGATTTCGTAATTTAAAATATCGTACGGACTAATTAATTAGTATACTTGAAGTCACTTCTTCAAATTATTAATATTAAGTCCTAGAACATAAAGATCGGATCATTTGATCAAAAGTTATTCGTTTCTTATTTTGTCACTGTGTGGATGTATGTTCATGTATAAATGATGTATGTATGTATATGAGTGGATGTATGCATGCGCATGAGTCTATGCATGTATGTATATGAGTAATGTTCTATAGTACATAAACAATAGTCACAAGTATCTAAAACGTAAATTTCTGTTAGACTAAATAGTATCAGACTGTTTTCTTTAACCCTGGATATTTCTAAATGTGTTTTTTCTTAAAATTCCCTATTTTGTTTAGATAAAAATAGCATGATGTCATTCTTATTATTTTAAATTTCTCTTCCTACCATATCATTCAGTCCATATACCATATCATTCTACCATATCATAATTAAAAGATATTCATTTTTAATTGGTATACATTTACCATGATTTTTTTAAATATGCAAGTTTTTTTTAAAATTTATTAATTTATTTCTTAAACATTCTGTTCATTTTATTAACTGCCATCTAAACGTTAATCATTCGAAAAAGTTTATTATTATCAGCGCGAAAACTACTATACAAAGGATAATAAAGAGAATTTTATTTACTATGCAATTTAAAATCGAAAATATTCAGCGGACGCAAATTTTGGAGAACCAATTACTTAGGAAACCCAATAATATTTGGAAATTGTGATGCTTAAAAGTGACAGTGGGTGTGAAACTGTTATTGTAAAAATGATTTTTTATTGTTTAGTTTTCCGTATATTCGCTGTTTTATTTTAAAAATGTATATGCATTTTTTGAAAGATTGTAAATTTTGAAAGGTTTATACTTTATAAAATGCCGGCACTTAGTATCCGTAAAATCCATTTCATCGTAAAATATTATACAAATAATTTTTATAGTATTTATTAAATTAGAATGATTCAGCGAGTATACGGTAATATTTACAGTAAAAATTTCAGTACATCACATTTTTTGTTTCGTAAAAATGGATTTTATGGTAAAAATAACCTGTATCCTGAGTGCCGTTTTTATTGTACTTCGATCCGGAATTTTTCGCTGTGTTCTGAACGCGTTTACAAGGCATATTTAAAACATTTTGATCTCTTGTATTTCACCAGGAGTTTGTTTCGACTTATATGGTTGAATTATGAATAAAAGTGAACGTAAAAATATTTAAATTTTTTCTCCTTAAAAAAACTCAAATTAGAAATATTAATTTGTGTAAATATTTACTCTTTGTAAAGGTGAATATCTTAATAAATCTATTAATTTTAATTTACAGCCACCAGCAGATGTATATTGCCCAGGCTTCAGAGAGGATGTGAAACCACCCGAGTTTCCAGATTTTTTTTCATATGACGGCGAATTGATGATGTTTGAAACTAGAACCGAAGTTATTCCTTTTGTCTCTCATCGTTCAGTATGTATTTTTAAATTAGTTTATGTTGATATCAATTTCAATATTGGTTAAATATTAAAAAAAAATCTTAAAATATAATGAGAATAATATTGAAATCTTCACAAATAACTATAATAATATTGAAAAATTTGGAATTAAAATTAAGATAGTGGAATTAATATTAAGAATTATAATTAATGTTATCAAATAACGTTATATCCATAGTAAAGGGCAATAGATTATATTAGATTTACGGTTAAGAGTCAAAATGGTTTGTTATTCTCTTTGTTAATAAAGCTTTGATGAAAATAAGCTTATAAACTTATACTGGTGCACACATTGTACCGTAAAAAACTGCACGAAAATACAAAATTTTAGTACTTAGTTATTTTTTAGTACTTAGCTATTTCTTCGCTTAAACCTATGGGTTCAAACATTTTAAAGTACACTGAGAAAGAAAGTATACTCAAAACTACCAGAATATGGTAAATTTTGACGTGTTTTTGGACTTATGTGCACACCAAAAGGCCTAGTAATTTTTACAGAAGCTCTTTTTAATGATCTTGTTAAAATGAACAATAAAATATTGTTTAATAGCGTGTGATAAATTTTGACAACGGAAGTAAAATTTGTTAATTTTATTATGAGACCTTAGAGTCTGGTATAGAAACCATTTATTCGGTCAAATTTGTTTTTCAGTTATGCATTTTTTAATAAATGTTGGTAAAAGAAACTATAGTTTTGAAAACCAGAATTTCAGTGAATCGTTACTACATGACAAATACATAATGATTTTAATACCGTATATATTGGTTTTATTAACCAGAATTGAGTATTTTTTCTGAATTGCTATTACCGTTCAGAACGGACATTTTACCAGGACATTTTACCGTATGCTAAAGAAACTTTTTGGAGCTAAAAAAATCTTCCCGTTTTCCAATGTCCTGTACAGTCTTTAAGCAAATTTTAAGGAATTTCGGCTCAAGTTTTTAAAAAATTTCGATTTAGCATTTTAAATAATTTGCATCTCTAGAAGTGTTATTGCATCATTATTTAATACGTCTCTGACAACGTTATTGTTTCAAAATATGAGCACATGATTTAGATTCCGATTTGCATTTTTCCATAAAATAAATTTAAAACATCCTATAAATGATAAACTTAACTTCTCAAGTAATTTAATCCAAGTAAATAAGTTTAAACCCTTAGAGTTTTCCTATTTGGACCATGTCATACCAGAAGAATTAATTTTGCTCCCTGAATAGGCGGCATTATTTGTTTTGCCAGGACATTAAGTTTTTCAGCAAATTGGAAGTATTGAAATTAGCTAGCTTTTACGATCGTTGCAGAAAATTTAGAAATATAAACTTTATTTCTGTGACACGAAAGAATCTTTTTTCTAATAGAAAGTAAAATTTATGTCTTTAAAAGGCTAGACTTTTTGTCTGGGAATTGAGTGGTATGTAAGGAACGTAAAAAAGTGCTACAAAACAGTAAGAAAGTCGATGCATAAAATAAAATACAGCGTAAATAGTACCAGCTTAAGGTATTCTTCTAAGTTTACGATGTACACATTCCTAGACGAGTGAAGAAAAAAAGAAAGGCTGCTTTTATGTCCTAAGATAAAAGTTTGTTTTCAAAACTAAAATAGAAATTTTGCTTTTGTTACTTCTTTTTGAATATCCAACTGTGAATTGCGTCTTCTAAAATGAAAAAAAAACCTAAAAAAAGGGAATTGACAAAATTTGTTTTTGTTGAAAACTTTCTTAGTGCAATTTTAGATCAACCCTCTAAAAGATTATTTCTTTTCGGAAAAAATGTTATTTTCGTTTTGAAGGGTATATATAATACACAATATTAAACTTAAATGGGTGCAAAGATTTATGGCTAAATAATTTCTAATGATAAACCTATTAATTATATAAAAAATCTGAAAAATTGCATTGAAAAGTCGTTTTTTAAAACAAAAAGTTTTATTCTTACCTTTGAATATCTTGCTATTAATTAAATGTCTAGTTTCATATAACGATCTGTTTAATGATAGCTTTCAAGTAATTTGCAGTTAAAGCGTTAAAATGTACCAGCTGCTTTATTTATCTCTCCATTTTATGCTTCAGTTTTTCTTTACATCCGTGTTAGTTAAATATTTTGAAAAGTTTAAATTTTTTTTTTGTATAAACGAAACGTTCCGTACCCGATTATTTTCCGTATAAACGTATTACTTACCCCTTTTTGTAAGCAAAAGTATAGAAAGAGGAAAAGAAAAAAAATAATGGTGTCTAACTGCAAACATTTTGTGTAAGAAAAACTTGGGATTGGGAGTATCATATATATATATATATATATATATATATATATATATATATATATATATATATATATATATATATATATATATATATATATATATATATATATATATATATATATATACTAGCGTGCCATGGTCTAAATTGTTTGGTTAAAAGAGCGATTTAAAATTTGAAAGCTTTAGATGTCATTTTTTGCTTTTTGCGTATTTCGCCATATCTTTCACACAATTATATATATATTTTTTTTATCCAAAGATAAATTCAAAGCAAAAATAGCTTGCAGTAAATATTTATTATTTTTTTATCATTTAATATTAATATATTCGAAAACTTTTGAATTGTGAGTTATACATATTGTTACATAATTTTATACAATATAATTTTGCATGGCAATATTCAAAATTTGAGCAAAATTGGTAAAGCAGTTCCAGTGAAATTGAATTTTGAAAAGTCGTATTTTTAAATTTCAATTTAGCAATTCTGCATTATTCGACCGATTTCGTTCAAATTTTGAATTTTGCCACTTAAAATTGCCTTTATTAAAATGATGTAAAAAATTGTATAAATTATTATCCAAATAGTTTTCGACTATTATTTAGCAAAAAAATAAATAAATAAATAAATAAATATTTAGTAAAAGCTGTATTTTGCCTGTAATTATCTTTGATTAAAGGAATTTTATAAATGTGCGCAAAATTTTTTCAATCCGTTTAAAAAGTTCAAGATAGGGTGAAATTTGCAGAAATTAATATTAACATGAAGGGTGTCCAAACTTTGGTCTGCTTTCCGGACCAAACAATTGGGATATTTCCCAGATTGCGGTTATTTCCCATGTTACGATGATCAGAAATCCGAATCCATCATAAAGAAAGTATGTTTATTCAGAGAAAATGCGTTTTTGCGTCTAATTTCATAACTTAAAATAATGTCTGCATTAATTAATTAGCATATGCGAGATCACCCTTCGAGCTATTAAGATTGAGTCATAAAACGTGACGATCCAATCATTAGATCAAAAGTTATTTAGGGGGGTTATTCTTCCAGTAGGGTTATTCGCTGTACAACTATGGTGATTAGAGTATCCTACTATGTACCACCTGACTTAAATTGATTCGAATCCTGCAGACAACCAATCAGCGTCTCTCTCACAGACGTATGAACTACGTATGAAAGTGTAATGCGGTTTTTTCAATCAGACAAAATGTAAAGAAAAATTCTGAGTAATAAGTAACATAAATATTCTATTTGTCTAAACTAGTTCCTATTTTCATACATACACTGAAAATAATTTGCTTTCTTCTTTAAAATAACTCAGTTTTATATTACGGTATGGAAATGGCATTTCTGGAGAAAAAAAAACTCATAATTCTGGTTAATAAAACCGAAATGTGTGGTATTTAAACCATTGATTTAGCAATTGCCCTGTTCATATGATAACGGTTTGTCTGAAATTCAGGTTTTCAAAATTAAGAATTGAAAAGTGAATTTAAGCAAATAAGTGGTTTTTATGCCATGTTCTAATGCGTCATGAGAAAAATCGCCAAATTTTGTCATATTTCTCAAACTTTATTACATATCATAAAATAATATTTTATTCTTAATTTTATCGAAATCATTACCAAAGTGATTACTGAGATTTTTGTTGTTTACATAGAGCCAGTAACACGATGAAGTTCGGCATATTTTACTAGTTTTGATAATACTTTTTATTTCGGTGGGAATAAGTACATCAAAATAATACAGAATTTCGTATTTTCGTAAGTGTAGTGCATTTTTGTACTTGAAATGGCTCATGACTGATTTAGATTGAAAAATCAACAGAACTAGTGACTTGTTAAGAACAAAACATTGAAAATTTTTCTGTCGACTTTATTTTATTTAGAAAAAAATATAATTTAATAAGCTGAAAACAGCACAAAAATGAGTTACTTTATAAAATTTTGTTTCGTAATGAATTTATTAATGCGTGTATTCTTACCTAATAAATATCTCACGGCCAAAGGTTTAAAATATTAGCTCGCTATTTTAAGTTAAATAAATTAAAGTGCTTCCCTTTTCATGCTTGGCGAAAGGTTTAAGAATCGATAAGTTAATCTGTTTATATTCTACTTATCTAAGCAATCTAAATTAATTTATACATCTTATTGAATTACTGATACTTCCAAGGTTCTAGATTAAAGCTACTGAAATCGCCATCAGTTTATTGAGGGAAAACTGTTTTGAAAATTAATAAAATTATATTCTAATCCTAAAGAACATATATTCAAACTTAATTTATTAAATTTAAAAACTTTTATTTGTTTATGATTCTGTGAAATCTATATACTTAAGAGTAAGAAAAACATGTTTTCGGAAAATTATATATAAATAAATAAATATATATATATATATACACCGAAGAGCCATTACATTATGACCAACCTGCTAATAACATGTAGGACCACCTTTAGCCTTTAAAACTGCTAGCACCCGCCGTTGCATTGATTCCACAAGGTGCTGATAGGTAGTCTGAGGTATCTGGTACCAAGCACTCACCAACGGGTCTTGCAATTCCGTCACATTGCGAGAGGTTAGCGTGGCAGCACGAATTTGGTTTTCCAAGTAGGGCCACAAATGCTTTATTGGATTAAGGTCAGATGAATTTGGGGGCCAAGACATGACTTGAAAGTCACTGGAATGTTCCTCGAACCAATCTATGGCGAATCGACCTTTATGACATGTTGCATTATCCTGTTGGTAAACACCATCCCCCGCAGGAAAAACTGTTGCTATGAATGGATGAACCTGGTCTGCAACTATGCTCAAGTAGCTTACAGGCGTCAGGGATTGTTCTTTGAGGATTATGGATCCTAATGTGCCCCATGAAAACATTGTTCCTGGGCGAGAAACCATGAAAACCTGGGCGAGCCCATTGTTATAGATGGAGGGTGGCCATAATGTAATTGTTCTTCGGTGTATATATATAATTATATATATATATATATATGCATGGAGAAACTATAAATTAAATATCAGAATATCAGGCAATCGTGAATAATTGAAATATCATCTAAACACAACACAAAAGAAAAATATCCACAAAATATATAGTACAAAAAAGCTCGAAAGCTTGCTCATATGTGAATGTATATATGTATAAAACTCGGAAAGACGAACATAATATGCTGTAGACATTTGCTATGAAACTAGATATTATAAGATATTTGATATAGAGTACTAAATGTTGAACAGAGAAACTAAATTTGCCATTCGATTTGGAAGGGCTTCATGTCTAGATCTGTGAAATGAAACAAAATTTATGAAACAAATGAAACAAAACCTATGATACAAACAATCAGAAAATATAATTTTTGAAAAGCAATTAGTTATTCAAATAATATCAAAGCCTAGTGATAATGTCCCGTTGAATTTTAAGTAGGAGAAAAATATGAACTAGAACAAGATTTATGTAAAGTGCAGTGTGTTTCTGAATTAAAATATGCATGAGTAAATTAAAATATGTATGAGTAAATTAAAATAACTATTTATTCTCTTCTTACAGGTTTATTATGACTACCCAGCCGGAATCTCCAGAGTTGATTACCACGATCCTCTAAGTGAAATTGAAGATTCTGCAGAAGACAAAGTAGTAGCAAAAGGCATTTCTGTAATACATGACTTCAATTCAAGTAAGGAAAAATGTTTTTATGTGAAATAGCTTTGCGATGAAAGTAAAAAATTTTATTTTACCCTAAGGCTTTCTTCAGTCAAATGTCAACAGATATAAAAAGAAAAAGGGTAAAGTTTTTTTTTTGAAGAAGGGATTCACTTCTTCCTATCACCTAAGGCTAGACGTTCGTCATTTTTACGACCTTATCGGATGGCCACGATGTTATTTGGTAGTGTGTTCTGCCTTCTGTAGATAGGCTTTCGCTTCAATACATTTCTCGCAACTTGACTGTTCTGTAACTCAATAATAACAGTGTTTACAAGAAATCTTTATATTTTATCATACGATGCCATTTAGTACAGAAGAGTGAGTACTTATTTTTGAGCTTGATGACATAATCTTCGTCCCCATCCATGCTCATAAAATATATCCTTTTCTTATTTTATGGTTGAGTACATTTTGAAGAGCAAGATTATTACTTTTTTTCAAATTTATTGGTGTTAAATTGCTTAATTTTATACCTTAAAATGCCTTTATTTTAAAGGATATTAGTACCAAGTTTTATCGTTGATAATATGTCTGAGAGATTGTTTCTCTAACTATTTTCTAAAGATAATAATAATAGTTTTAGATTTAGTAGTTTATAAAAATATAGTTTTTAAATTTTAAACATATTACGTATAAAAAGTTATTTAACAAGTGACTTCTTCTTATTTATTTATTGTACTAAAAATATAGTACAGTACTGGTTATATGGGGTTTTCGTAGAGTTTGTACTATTTTGTATTATTATTAAACATTTTCTTAGGCGTTCCGTGAGATTAGAATTAAATTCATGGTAGCAATTAACAACAATTACTTTTTTAACTTAGTACATGGGGAGGTTAAATATTTTTAATAAAAAGAGTGAAAAATATTGTAAATACAATTTTTTTAGAAATTATTCAGAATTTTATGTTAAAAGGAACAGATAATAAAGTTAAATCAATTGGTCACAACGTTTACCCACTAAAAATAACGAGTTTTCAACTTAATAAAAGGGTTAAATATTAAATTCAATTACTTAGAATTAATTAAAAAAACTCAAAATTCTTCCTTAGAAAGAAGATTCTTTTTTGATTATTAAATTCTGATTTAATTATTCAATTCTGATTTTAATAGAAATGTTTATTTTAAATTTTGTAAATGGTTGAAATTATTTATTTAATTTTATACAATTACTACGCAACTGCTATATAAACTCCTATGTAAAGAGCTCATGTATAAAATACAAATTTTAATTGTTAATCTGCTGTTATTGAAATTTTTTTAAATGAACACTTCACAGATTTAAAATTTAATTGACCAAAACGTTTATCTGATAAAAAATAAAGAATTTTCAACTATGCACTCATTGATGCAAATTTATTAAAATTCGGCAAACGTTTAATAATGGTATAATAAAAAGTATTTTGCTTTTAGATTCAGCCCTATAAACTGGCTAAATATTAAATTTAAATATTCAGAATAAATTAAAAAAATACGTAAAATTCTTCTTTAAAAAAAAATTTTTTTTGATACAAAAATTTCGATTTGGTTATTGAATTCCGAATTCACTAAAAATATTTATTTAAAATTATGTTATAAGTTAAAAATAATTATTTACTTTCATACATTTACTACGCAACTCATATATAAAGGTTTCAGTAATCAACGTCTTTAATATATACTTTTTTAACGTCTTTAATATAATTTTTTGTAAAAATTAATAGAAGGAAATTTAAACATTTATACACTCAAAACATTATCACAATCTGACATTTCACTACATTATTATCAATTAATAAAATTTCAGTTAATAAATTATTTAGAATTAATTTGTATATAAATTATTGTGATATTAATTAGTTAATTTTTAGTATTATTATTTAATAATAGTAATAATAATTCCAGTTTAATTGCCGGAAGGAACTCAGGTGAGATTTAAGTCGTTTATTAAAAACTCCTTCGAGAATCTTTTGGCAATGAAATTGATTTCGGTGTATTTGATATACAGCTTCTCTCAATAGTAATTTGTCAAATTTTAATAATGATTTCGTTAACTATTCTAAAAATGTATATTAAGGCCATTGATTAGGGGACATCCTGAGAAGTCTAAGGCATATAAATGTATTAATAAGTCATACATAAAAATTTTCATTTTCCATGAACTAATCAATCAATTCAGTTCATATTTTAGTTTTTTTTACATAAGATTTAATAGTTTAAAAGTATATAAAATTTGTTCACCTTACAGTGCTAAACTTTTTAAATTTTTTTCTTCACTGAAATGTTTTCAAATAAACTGTTTTCATGATTTTGGGCAAAATGCATTTTATTTAATTAAAGAATCCCGGAGATATGGCGAAATTTCTAAAAATATTGATAAATAACATTGATTTTTTAAACTTTTGACTGCCCATGCATTTTCCAAATTTAAACTATCCTTCATATTTTGAGAGTCAAGAAATGAAATCAATCATTTTTTTCCAGTTTTGAAATAGATAAAAGATTAAATGTTTTAAAACAAAATTATTTCATTAATTAGAGAGAATTATAAAATTTCAAGTAGAAAAGTTACTTCTAGAAATATCGCATAATTGTTTAACTCTGTGCAAGGCAGAAAGTTTGAATCAAAATTAAAATCCTGTCAAGAAACACCGATAGAGCTGTGGTCATCTCCCCGTTATTACAATTTTAGTGGTTATTACAACCACTTAAATTATAATAGTTTTGCTGTCGAAAATAAGTTGCCAGCTTCTATACCACTGCCCCTGAAAGGGTTAAACCAAACTGAAACTGCAATATTTAAAAATACATTTTTTTAATTATATACAAAAGAGAATAGGGCTCTGGTCCGGAGAGGCTGGGGTTCGATCCTCAATTCTGCTAAGACCCACTGAGTACGGAAGATATACGTGCTCGTAAAATTTGATGAATCGAAAGTCCTGTGGTTGATCGCAGGAAACAAGGATCTGGTACAAGGATCTGGAGAAAATTTCTCCTTCAGATATACGTCTAAATTGAGGAAATGGTCACATGAATGATTGTATCCATATATATGAGGGGTTTTGAGCAATGACGCACTTTCATCCTTGCGGTGATCTTTTGTCAAACAAAAGTCGCATCTTCCTGACTTAATTCGCAAAAGGCAAATGGCTGAAGAGCTTGGCTTGACCAAGCGTCATTAGAAGCAGCAGAATCTCAAAAAGGATTTTTTAAACTATTTCAACATACTCATGATTGAAACAATCTGGTTAAAAATGCAGAGTGGTTAAAATTAAACTGAAGGTACTAAGAGGCTCCGAGCCCCTGTCGCTTTGAGAGGATTGGTATTAAACTTCGAGAATTTATCAATTAGATCATGGTGACCCCATGATCTAATGCCATTAAAATTAAATAATTAGAATTTTCATCAATAGATAGCGCTATAGTGCTAAACCTATATGCAAATTCATACTTGCACCCGTAAATGCCTAATGTTGACCAACTGAATGAGTTTCTTTTATTCGTTGAATTTTGAGCTGCTATCTTTCTTATTACTGCATTACAGCACCACCTAATGGTGAAATTTAAAACCATTTTCTTCAATGAAAATCTCGGTCTCATTATTTAAATAGAATATATTTGAAGTTTAACTTGGATCCGTTAAGTTGAACCGGAGCGAGGAGCCTTTGAATACCGATAGTTTAATTTTAACCACTTATTAATTTGCCAACAATTAAAGAAAGATAGCGCATATTTAGTGCAAAAATAGCAATTTTATAAAATCTGTTACTTTTTATGTCAAACGTTTTCTTGAAATGGAACGTAGTCGGTGATTTACACTTACGGTGCTTCTCTTGTCTGAGTTTGGAGAAAACAAGTTTAAATTCTTCTTTGAAATGTTTGGTCATTTTGTTTGTAAAAGCTTTATAATGTAACAAACACGTCGAGATGCTGACTTATTTAATGTTATTGTAGGAATTCAATATAGTTTTATGTTACCAACTTGGCAATGTGAAGTAGAAGAATTTGAAACTACAGCAGAGATTGTTGAAGAAAAGGAAACTAAGGAAACGGCTATGATAACTGCAAAACAATATTTTGCTCTTGATGTGAAAAAAATATCATACAATGGTCAAGTAAGACAAATTTTTTCTTTACTTAGCAGATAAAGGGGTTTCAAAAACTGTCAAGCACACAGAATAATCCAAATATTTCAAGAAATATTCCTCAGATCAAAACTAAAAATGGGAAAAAAATACACACGTGAAAAATTCGTAAAAGATGCATTCAACGATGCAAAACTTGAAACCGAATCTCACCCCGAGTATAGGATAACTTAAAAATCTTTAGCAAGAACCTCTAATTTATATTGCAGAATTGGATTTTCCAGATAAAGATTCTTAATTTGACTTTCAGTTTGTAGCATTTTGTCAGGTTGTTGCATATGAGGAGTCTCATGTAAAATTATATTGAATTTAAAACTCAAAATTTCTATGAAAACACACAAAGAAAAGATTCACAGAACCCAGTAATTTTATAGAAATTAAGTAAGTAAAATTTTGTAAATTACTTCTTAAGACATTCTGCAATAATTTAGACATTAAACCTTTTCTGACTGTGAAATGCACCGGAACACTAGGCTAGAGTGTAAGTCGATCAGACATATAAGTAAATATAGGGAAATCAAACCCCAGTCGAAGCTACGATAGATAATATTTTAATAATATGAAGTAAAAACCAGAGAAGAGGTCAGTATTTATTTATGAAAGTTTTTTTAATGATAGCCTGTATTCTCACACTCAAATGGAAAGAGCTATAAAAATTTTAATTTTTTTCATTATGTTGTTTTTAAGTAATCTTATTAAGGTCATTTACAAAAAACAATGTTTTGTTGGAAAAATTTATTTTATATAATATTGTTTCATTGTTTCAGTTCATGCATCGTGGTTATTTGGCTGATGTTTTTACAGCAACGGTACAGCATTTTGACGGATCGGATGGAAAAAACATTTACTCCTGGTTTTTCTCTTCTGTGAGTATATAGATTTGATACTTTTTATTATAGAAGGAAATTTCTAAAAGAAAAATGACCACGTCCTTACATAAAACTAGTCGTTCATGCATAAAACTAGTCGCCTTCGGTGTAAATTTGACCGTTCCTCCAAACTCATCACTTGGTGGAAACTTTTTAATCCCACCGCCTCTAGCATAGATAGATTCAATAGATAGATAGATACTTTTATGTTTAAGAACTAATTTTATTGAATCTAGATAGATTCAGTAATTTTAGTTTTCAAACATAGAAGTATACCTAACGTGCAATTTGAACTTTCTATAATTCAGTCGTAAAGTTCTATTATTAAAACATTTTTTTGAAATATTCCGATATGTTCATTTTGTGAATTGAGAAAATACTCACTAAATCAAATGAAAAGAGCGGCAAAAATTTATTGAAAGACTTAAGGGAATGCTGAGTGAAATTTTACGACAATTTTATAAAGCTTGTTGAATGTATGTTTTTTTTAAGTAATCGGTATATTTTGTGTTACACAGCCATAGCGCACTAACGCATTCATGTTATGAGAATAAGTAGACACATGTTGTCAAATCTCTGTATCACAAGATCGAAGGGAGACACTAAAAGTTTTGTGATATCGAAAAACGAATATTTTAATCAAATATTTTTAACAACTTACTTAATGTTTATTTCAAAAACAGTTTCTTCAAACTATGCCATAAGCTTCTTCATTTGGTTTTACGTTTTTTCTCAATTATTGTTATCTTCTTCCAATTTTATTTATCACCCGATACTCTAAACCCTAAATATTTCTAATTTTTTCTCTATCACCACTTTTCATAGTAACTACTTTTTCATATTTATCAGTTTTCTTTTTGATTTATTAGATTAACAATTTCTTTTTAAATTTATGTATGGTTATTCAATCTATGCACGCATCTTAGAAGCCTATTTCTTTAGGTATGGATGATTGAGAAAATTTTATTTTTATAGTGACAATTTCTATATAATAAGGGATTGTAGGGATGTTTCATGAAATAATCGAAGATAAAAATTCATGAACAGAGTTCAAGAAAGCATTTTATATTCTCCTAAATTTCAGAGAAAAATAATTTTAATTAAAAAAAATGTTTTGTGATTCAAGGATCACAGAAATCAATTCAGCTTAAAGATGTTTTTCTTTTCTATTTTCTACCTAGCAAATAAGTAGTTGTTTCAGACTTTTCGTATTATCCAAACATTCAAAATATCAAGATTCGACTGAATTTATAAAAAATCAAAAATATTACTAGGGAATAAAGCACCTACAAACCAATTAAAAATGAGTTTAGAAAATAAATGCCTTCAGTGTTGAATACCTTTTAAATATTAGAATGCCAACTCCAAAAATTTGTTAATACAAAAAGTTCTTGTCTCTTAAAATTATTTAAGTTCAACTTTGTAATTGTGATGCCATTATAGGCATTACATATTTCCTAGCCTTTAAATTTTCTTTATTTCATAAATTTAATCATTCCTAATTCCTCTTTAAGTAAATAAATCGATTAATTAAGTTAATATTATAAAGATATTCAAATACTTCCATTCCTAATTAATGTAACTGTTTTATTTTAATACAAGTGCCATGTATACGTTAGAATAGTTTTCACCAAGGAAAGTTAAGGAATTTATGAATTGGCTATTAGTTACTTTAAACTATAACCAAGTCTCTTTTTAAATTATAATCAAGCCTTACGCATTCAAACATGTTGGTGGAAAAGAAAACGTGAGAAATAGTAGCGAATTTTAATTAAATCAAAACATTTAGCAACCATGTAATGGTTTTTGAATTCTATGCTAATGTGTTAGGCAGATGTAGAGGGTACCTCTGAAAATAGATTTTATTTTGCACACAGTTCAAGATTATGGTATAAAAAGATTACTGATTATATTAATGATTTTTATCTACTGAGAAAAGTATATAATAAATAACAATTTAGTTTTTATGCATATTTTATCATATCATTAAAACATTATGCATATTTCAGCACATCAGTAGCACTAAATTTTATTATTTGTTAATAACTAGCTTTCAAGTTTACTTAGAAATCGCATACTGTTAGAAAGATGAAAACTGAAATTTAAAAGTAAGTTATTAGAAAAAATCAACACAAAAACACAAAAACAATATTTTATTTTCAATTTATGCATTTATACAAAAACGAGAAACATGTAAATAGCGTTACAATAACTACGGATAAAAACATTTTAATTTTTTTTTTACTTTTTACCAACAATTTTGAGTTTAGAATTTGTGTTTGCAAGTAAAATACACTTGCTAAAATTTTTCACTTTTTAAAAATTTTCACAACATTTGCCACAGACTAGATATTACACATCTAAACCCTTCGCGCATAAAATATTTTTATTTCAACAAAATGTTTGAGCAGCGAATCAATTCATGCTCGATAGCCTGCATATAGCAAGCAGCATATCTCTACGTATGTCTTTCATTTTATCTTTCCTTTTTTGAGTTTCTGTATTCGTGATCAAATAGTCAATTATAATTGCTGTTGGAAATAAAATCTCACCACTTTATAACTGTATTCTTTTGTTTTAAACAGGTCCAGACGAAAATTGTGCAAAATGAAAAACTAGAGAAGAATGTTCTGCTTCGAATGCTCGTCCGACCTGAAAGTGTAAGTAGAATAAAAATTCGAGTTTCTTACCTTAAATAATTATCAAAAAACTAACCCTTTCAGACTTAAATCTCTTTGAAGTTTACGTACAAATTTAAATTATTTTTCAAATATGGTTTCAACATTGATTATTGTATTCTAATACATGTTATTTATTGGAATATATTAATATTATTTTGTTGTTGTTGTCCGGGAATTTTAGCTTGGCCTTCAATATAAATTAAGCGAATTTTCGGTAAAAGTAAAAATGAAATATTTATGATAGGGATTTCGTTTGCAGAGAAGTAGTTTTAACGGTTCTATTGGAAATGTTTAAAGTTAAGATATGTTTTAAAATGAGTTATAGTGCATATCCAGTTTCATAAGTAGAAATTAATTATTAATAAAATTATAATATTAATAAGACCAAAAATAGGTCATTTGCATTAAAAATCTATTGCAAATGATCACCTGTTTTTGACTTCATAAATTCAATTATAATCAAATTTTGTTAAAAAAATAATAATAATTTAATTACAACTAAAACTGTTTTTTTATAAATCAATTTCAAATTTTCTTGTGTAAATTTTCCCGCATTTTTCTGAAAGCAATTAATTTTAACAACTATAAAATTTATGCAAGAATCATCGAGTCTGAAAGGGTTGAAAGAAATTATGGAATTATAAAATATTTTTATAAAATACTTTTGATTTATATTGGAAAACAAAGCTAAGGAACTTCGCAGTTAATAATGTTATGGAAAGAGACAACTGTTCTGTTACTATAGGTTACTACTTAAAATGTTGGCTGATAAGTTTTACTTGAAAATACAATAAGATTTTAGAAGAAAACAGTTTTATATTTAAAAATCATATATTTTGCAGCATAAATTAATTTTTTTTTATTATTTAAAGAAATGATACTTTATAAAATTCAGAAGTTCACTTGATAAAATTTTTTATATGTCTGATCTTTTGAAATTTTTTTCGTGATATAATTATGTTATAAGGAACATACAATTGATAGAGAGTTTCATTAGTTAAGGAGTCAAAAAATTTTATTTCTCATAAATGTTATGTTTATATTTTTTAGAAAAGACTTTATGCTTTTCTTTTAATGATTAACAGTAGATAAAACTATTTTATGCTAAACTGGAAAAATAATGTCTAACTAAACCAATATAGCTGTAAATTAGTAAAAAGTTTACATTTTGCTTTTAAAAGGAAATGTCTTATGCGTTTATGCTGAAAGAAGTAATGAAAATAAAACATTTTAATCAAGTATGATAAAAATATGTTGTATTTAGAGTTTTATCTCTTTATTGTAAACATTGCTCTTTACAAGTTTTTTTTAAAATTTCTTAATAAAAAGGTTTGGAAAAGAACATTTTATCCGATAATAAATACATTTTTTCAAGACGACTTATAACCCCCAAGACTCCATAATAGAATAATAAATTTCTTTTTCTAAAGTATAATAATAACTCATACACATAGTTATTATATTTTATATGCAGAAAAGTGTCCATAATTCTAAATAGTTCTTTAACAATTAATTAATTTTCATAACTAATAATCCCCAATCAACTTTGTTTTACATGGTTTCAAAAATTTTATTGAGTTATTTTAATACATAAATACTTTAAAGAAATAACTACACATATATTCATTCGTTTCTCTCTTTTTTTCTACGTGAACTTTCAAACTTTAAGCTGAATCGAAAAAAAATCTCTTTTCAATAATAATATTTTTTAAAATTGCATACATACATTAGCATAAAATATATCTGTATTATATATATTTACTTTCTCATAGAAGCAACAGTTTATTTAAAAATAGTTAATGAAAAATTTCTTTTAAAGCATATTAACTTTTAATAATTTTGACTCACCAAGTGCAAAAATGTATTGCAATCTGCTTCAAGATGCATGCTCCAAGCAGTGGTTTATAATTCTTGGAGGTTCTAAAACATAAACACAGCTTTTGATGTTTTTCTGCCAAAACAATATATTAACTACAATACATCAAATAATATTTTACAGCTTGTTAATATTTCTTATGTAAAATTTAGTGTATTACATGCAAAAACATACTTTTTGTTCTTGTAATTATCTTGGTAAATCAATAACATCATATTAAAATGTGAAGAAAAATTAAATTAAAATTATTATTAATTAAATTATTATAATTAAATTAACATTAAAATTATATATATATTAAAATGTATTAAATTATTTTTTGATGATTACATAATATATCTTCAAGTAAAATGATTGTCACACATATAGAATTTGGATTATGTATCTTAATTTATATTAGTGTGTAATGGCTGTAGTAACTAAATTTTAAACGAATACGCATCTTTGTGTTTCTAAATTTAAACATATACGTGATTATATGAAATATTATTAAATATAACTGTTCCTCGAAATCTAATTATATTAATCATTCTAAATTTTATAACTGTAAATGAAATCATCTATTGAAAAATTTCATATTATTTATCTTCCTCGACACGTTAGATGAGAGAATGTTTGAAATTCATTTTAGAATTCATTATTAGTTTAGTGAAACTTTCTACAAACTTATAATTTATATTTTAAGATTTATATAAACATTTGATTATAAGATCTACTGATTAGATAGAGACAAATTATAATTTGAAACATTCACAGTAACAAATACAGAAAAGCTTAAAACCTTTTAATTACTGATCGCAACTAAATACCAAAGAAAAATCGCAATAACCTACCACAACAACTAAAATTCTCTTGCTAAAATAGAGATTTTAGAGTTACTATTTTTAATTTAAAGATCAGAAGCGGCATTTAGGCAAAACATTTTTGAAATAAAAATTGTAATTTTTGAAAGCTTGGTGGTGGCTGAATGCTAGCCTTCTCGCAATCCCATGTCACAGGTTTGGGGTTTTATCTTCAGACCGGTCAAGGTTGACTCAGCCTTTCATCCCTTCATTAAGTCGATAAAATGAGTACAAAGGGGACTAAACAGTGGGAGTTCCATGTTAGACTGACCATTCAACCGGAACATCGATTCCTACACACCAGAGTCCAAGGTCAAGAAAACTGGGATGGGTACAATAGGCCTTGGAATTCCATAGGCTGTCACGCCGTTGAGTTTATTTTGAGTTTAGATTAGTTTAGTAACTCCTAATCTTCAACTTTGAAATGCATTATCTTCAACGTAAGGTATGAAGTATAGATAATGAAGATAAGTAGGTATTTCAAAAGGGTCTACATGCTATTTTGAAATATCCTTGGAGACAATCCTTTGTATTGCAGTTTTTTTTTTCTTTTCAAAACAGTCTAGAAATTAATGGCATTCCTTTAAGATCTGTTGGTTTGTCAGCAGTTTATATTTTAGAGTAATAGTTTATTTTAATGAATAATTTCAAAATCAGAAGAATTTCATGTATATGTGTTCGCTTACAAAACAATAACCTGAATAGTTTAACAAAAATATAGGTTATATGCACTACAAATTTCGCATACATCTTCGCGTTATTTTTTACAAAGAATTTAAAATGATTGTTTAGTGATTGAGTTGAGTGAATTAAAGCTTTCTTATATGAGGGGGATTCAATGTCTTAGATGAAAGATTTTGTCATTTCTTCAGTACATTATTAGTAATTAAAGCATTTTAAATGCTGCTCTTTTATTGTAAGCCTATTTAAGTTACATTTTAAACTTTTTGTTTTTTGACCTGGACTAAATGGGAAGAGATCTCGAATAATATCATAACCAGATATATTTCTCTGTTCTGTTATTTAAAAAAAATCTGACTTAAAGCTTTTATTTATTTCAAACATTTAATTATAATCTTTTAATATTGTCATTAGCGCTAATTAGGAAATGTAAATTTTAATTTCCTCATTTGTGAAACAATTTACCTTCGTAACTTTCAAACACGTATTTTAACTTTCTTCTTCTTTTACCAAAGGAAAAAAAAATGCTAGAAAATGTTCAAATACGTTTGTGATTTTAAATATCCAAGCAGCTTTTTTTCCCCAACACTTGAATTATTCATAGTGTTTTAGCCAGTTTCTACTGATCCATTTCCACTAAGAACTATCTGGTTGAGTGCGGTGGGAAAATCTTATGGCAAACTAATGCCTCTCCGTTAAATATTCATTGCCGCTTCTTCACTTCAATGCAAAGTATTTCAGTATCTGGTATTTTTTCCCCTCAATTTTTTCTTACATTTTATCAACCATGGCGAAAAAGAGACGATCGTAGAGAATTTTGTTTACCCCGCGGATAGTCTTAAAACTGATTTCCGCTTGTTTTGATGTTGATACATCTTTGATGGAGTGTAAAGATGTAAAAATCAACTTTATGATTTTTCACTCGTTTTATTTAAGTGATTTTAAAAGATTCGCAATAGTTTTATGGGTGTATAAATTGAGATGTTGTTACAAAAAGTTTTATTTTCTATAAAAGGAAAAATAATGCGAATATTAAATGCTTTGAATCTTTTTATAGCTTTTCTTTTTACACTATTTTTGAGCGATATTTGATTGAAGTTTTATAAAACATGTTCTACAAACTGTCGACTGTGTGTTTTCGAAAAGTTTAATACTATTATTGAATTCAAAACATTCGTAGTTATTCAGCTTCAGAACACACTGGAATTGCTTTTGAATTATTTACAAAAAAATATATAAAAATAAGAATTATATGTTTCTGTTATCTGAACCATTACTAGTTATCAATTATATAATAAAACAAAGATTTTTTTCAATAACCGAAACACATTGCAGTTTTGCATAAAATGTGTAATCATTTGAAAAAAAATACGTGACTTCTAAAATATAGATTAATACTTCCCAATTGTTTGTAATATAGTGAACTAGAAATTAAAAATGGGGAGTTTTTGTATCACATGTGCTGATGACGTTCGGTATTTAAAATTATATATTATACGCTTGAAATAATTATATTTATAAGTTAAAATGTTAAGTTTCAATCTTATTATCTAGAACAAAATTTACAACCCCATTTTATAAGCTATTAGTCAATTTAAAATTCATTTTTGAGTTTTAAGAATGAATGTTTGTCATTTTAGGTATGTAAGTAGCAATATTTATTAAAATGTAACAAGTATTAAAGAGTTTAGAGATATAGCCCTTTCCTGCATTGATTTTGAGTATCCTTTATTACATTTTTTAAAACTAGCAAATGTTTAAATTTTTTAAACATTTTTTAAATAAATAAAATGTAAATTAAAGTATATGAAAAAGTAGGTGATATAGCGTTCTGTAATGTTTGAATTTAATTAGTATCATTTTATTATATAACTCCGGAGCATTTTATTTCCAGTTATAGCAATTGATATTGCTTAAAAATTCACCAAATTTATTTCTATGATTATCGATAAATATTTTTTTCCTATTTAGCATTATTATTATTTTCTCAATTTAGTTCTATTTTCAACAAATTTAGCATTATTATCATTATTTTTCTGGTAAAAATATTTTTAACAGTTTATGAAGAAATATTTTTGCATTCCAAATTCAGATAATTAATTTTTTTCGCTTTAGAAACAGAAGCATTTAAGTTATCAAAGTGTAAAAATTATTTTATAAAGGAATTTATAATTGTCCAAAAAGTAACGGCAAGTACTAAGTTTGATTTTTTTTCCTTTTGTGCTAAAAAAATATACTCATTTTAGGTTAAAATTTCAAACAAAAAATATGCATTTATTTTTTCTTCATAATTGCTTTTCTTTACATTTTGATCTAAGTTTTTTCTTTATTAACAAAAACATGTTTCAAATTAGATATTTAATTAAAGGAAATGAATGCGATATAGTAATAGACAAATTAAATCTATGTTTGTAAATATGGATACTTAATCAATCAAAGTAAATGGGAAAATGTGTGTACTGGTCGAAAAGTTACATTTGGAATTCAGGAAATAAAATAAAATATCATATTACATAACTAGCATTTCGATGAAAATTTTACTAATTACTCAAAATATTTATTTTTATAGAAGAAAAAATAATCTTAATTACTGCTGCATGTTGTTTCTGTAGTGTTTTATTTGAAACAATTTTTTGTATTTCGGTAGTGATTTACATTTTTTATAACTAAATAAGCATTTACGACCTACTTTGAATTCACTTTTATGGCTACTTTGAATTCCCTTTTATAATAATATAATAATATAATATATCAGTTAATCGATGCAAAGACTTTTTAAAAGGTTCCTGTAAAGACTGCATCTAAAAATATTATAAGAAAATTTCATCAAAACAGATAGAGATAATCATATTGAAATAAATATAGTTTAATTTAAAATTATGTTATCAGAAATTATTAAAATTATTTTATCAGAAATGAAAAGTTTTTGCAAACTTCTTTGCTGTATTTTTTGGACAATTATTTATAATTATAATTTTTGATATTAGAATGCCGCAGTATTTTACACTTTTATGCAGACATACACTTTGTAGCATGTAAAAAAGAGTTAACATGATTGAATTATTCATGTAAAAAGTCATATATCACGCATTGTTATATCCCTTAAAAGTTTTGTTCATAACTCATGAGAAGGCGTCATTTCGCGCCATTCGACATTTTGAGCTGTCCGATCTCGAACTGGGAGAAGTAGGGACATTTCGGACATTCCAATTACCTTCAGATGATTGGAGGGAAAAATGTCTATAGGATATATATTCCTGTGGAACATCATTCTTTACAGGTCTTCTTCTTCTCCGCCGTCTAAATTTAATAGCTGTCAGCAAAACTGATAGTGTCAGTACCAAAGCAGCACTTATGCTGCTTCCAAGTATGATACCTAAGGTAGATAAAGTCATTTTCGTTTTTTGCAGCTTAGCTAGAGTTTTTATCTGAAGGCACTTGTGATTTCCATTATCTGGAATTGTAGGTTGTGTTTTGCCTTCAATTGTAACGTATGGTATTGGTTTACCTAAAGTTCTTAGGTATTTTCCTGCAGCAGTAACACACACAGTGTACCAGGTTTCTGATTTCAACTCGTCAAGTTGGTAACGTCTTTGAATAGCAGGAAGAGGCTCACTCGATTTCAAGCTACTTCCTCTAGTTGAGGTGAGGTGATATGTGACGAGAAAATCATCAATGAGTGTTCCATTTTGCACATTCCATTTAATAATTAAGGACTCATGATCAAGATGCACTGCTTCTAAATCTTCTATGAAAGGTGCTGGACATATGTCTACTGGATGAAGACTTAAAATGGAAGTTTCTTTCAATCTTTCTGGAAGTATACAGTTTAGGTCTTTTATATTGCTTTCGGGATCATGGATCAGTCTAGTGTGCTCTTGAATCCATTCCCAAAAACTGAGTAGTCGACAATCGCAGTTAAATGGGTTGCCTATAATACAAAAATAAATCGTATGTAAATAAGTTGATTTTTTTTTAAAAAAATAATATTTTATATTTTAACAAAAGAGTACCAAGTATATAGCCAAAATTTTATTTTACACTATCTTATAACAATTGTGAACATTTTAATAAATTCTTAAACTCATTTCATTATTCATTTATCGCAATATTTAATCAAGTTGGATTCTTAACTGACTTTTTTAAATTACAGTTTGAATAAATAAGTCTAATATGACATTAGAGTTATTTTGTATCTTTATCCATACACTGTTAGAATTTTTAAAACACCATAAACCATATAATTTTTCAAATTTACAAGAACCTTAATATGTGTTAAGTTGAACTGCATTATAAAAATTTTAAATTTGATAACAAGATGCAATAGTTAAATTTGCATGGAAAAAGTGGTTCAAGTTAAACTCTACTTAGATTGCATGAAAATTGTCCCGTATTATGGCTAAAGACACCAATATAATGGTCTAATGCCGAACCGGATTTTTTACAATGTATGCTTCTAATAAAAAATTTTCCATCTGAATTTAGAGGCATAAATCAATTATGTACACTAAATATTATGGTGAAAAAAAAGTCATAATACGTTTCATAAAATGAAACTTTGAATTAATAATACAACGGAAAGTGAAGAATTTAAAACTACTGGGAGAATTAGAAATTATTTCTGTTGATATAATTTTTTAAAATCAAAACTGTAGAAAATGGCACGTGAGCTAAAAGGTAAATAATACTCCTTTACCTTACCTATTTCTATAAACATCGCATTATTCCAATATTATAACCTGTTGTTGTTGCTGTTGCTAATTCCCATCTGGTCTGACGGGGTCAGACCAGATCAATGAATCCGTTAACATTGAGAAAATCCGAAACCAGAATGGGAGAGGAATGAATATCGTTCCAGTATATTATAACCTGGCTATCATAATCACAAATAGGTGATTGAAATTGTTTTTTTTTTTTTGGGGGGGGGGGGGAGAATATTAAGTGTTTCCATATTTTGTGTTAAACGTTAAATGTTGAAAAGTGCTTATTTATTTTACTTCATTGACGCGCGCATAAATAACAAAATGATTGATTAGTGTCTTCCTGTTGCTACTTAAAACTGCGATGCATTCAAGCTTAGTAATGAAACCACCAATGAAATCGCAGCATTTTCGAGAAATATAAGTTTAGTTATTTAATTGTTTAATGCATTTACGATGGCAATTTAGCTTTATATTAATATTTATTAATCTTCGAATAATTATATTTTGCCGTATTTGTACAATTTATTATTATAGAGATGTATGAAAATTAGTACTTTCAAGATTCTATTCTAAAATATGAACAAAAGATCAAAGATAAAATATTATAGAGAATGAAGAAATTGTTTCCAACGTAAAAATCCGTCAATAGTAGTACTATATAGAAACAATACTATAAAAAAGCAGAACTGTTTCAGACGTAAAATACTATTTCATTGTTATTAAGAATTTTATTTATGTAACTATAAAGTATGCGTGTTAGATTTATTTCAAAAATTAAAGAACAAAAGAAACCTTCCAAAGAAGCATGTAAAGATGGTATAAACCACAAATGGGTTTTATCAAGTACTTTATTTTTTAACAACGCAATAAAGAGAAAAAGAAAAGCAAAAAAGAAAGTTAAAAAATGCTTAGATGAATATTTTTTTATTATAGGCTTACGCTTTACATTATGTAAATTTTTGGGTGGTAAACTCATTTGATTAATTAATATGAGATCTAATAAAACTTTTAAACGCTTTTTATATCATTTATTAAATAGTTATTCTGTAGTTATTAATGACCCTAATTAAATCTCACATTCACTCTTTTGTTTGCTCGAATATTATTATTAGCCTTAAAAAAACTAAGCATATTTTGTAATCGTGATCATAAAGGACAAAGAAGCCATTATTGAGCCTAGTTTTTCAATGTGATGAGAATAAGAGAAGGAAGCTTTAAAACACTTTCATTTTGTTTAAATTTGAAGTAGAACTATTACGTGTTATAAACACAACATAAAAAAACATCGATAAAACTTTTTTTAAAGTTTAACGAGCACTTTACTTAGTAGAAATCGAAAATAACAAAAAATAAAATAACATTTAAAAACTGCAACCCCGAAAAGGAAATTTTTTTATTTGTTACATAATTGATTCAATGAGTTAAAACAGGATACAAAGGTTATTATTTTTTTTAAACAAATAAAAATACTTTAAACGGTTTTATTGATAATGTTGAAAAAAGACAAATTGAGAAATAACTTTTTTGAACTTTTAAATTTTTTCTTTCTGAGTAATAGTTTTTTCAGAAGGTGATTAGATTTTCGTAAATAAATTCGTGTCAAAAAATTTCGTGTAATATTTAATGCAAAAAACAAACACTCACCGGCCAACAACAATTTGGACACTCTAACTTCTATGGGAATTAAAGTACTTGAACTTAGGAGAGTTATTTTATTGTCTTCAAGATTTAACTCAGAAAGAGAGCTGAGATCCACAAAAGCTCCAGACTGTATCCAAGTTATTTGATTATTCTGCATTAATAAAGTTTTCAAATTGTAAAGATTTCTAAACGTAACTCCCTCTACTTTGTGTAACTGATTTCCAGATACATCTAAATTCTCTACTTGCTCAATATCTTCACTGAAAACAGGCAGTTCAATTATCCGATTTGATGTTAAGTTTAAAGTTTTCAATTTCTTCAGTCCATAAAATCTTTCTTCAGGCAATATATCGATATTGTTATATCCAAGATCTAGAACGGTTAATTTTGTTAAAGGTTTAAAAGCGCCAGGTGATATTTTGACAATTTTATTATGACGTAACGATAAATGCAGTATATTTTTAAAACCAAGAAAATCATGAGATGCTATGACCGTTATATTGCCTCGGTTTATACGTAATGTTTCTAAGTGGTTAAAGCTACCGGTTGTGCTTAAGTCCTCTCTGATACGTACTATTGGATTTCGGTTAACCGACAGTATGCGTAGATTTATTAATGGAGAATTTAATAGAGAATTTGGAAGATAAGATAATAAATTTCCATCCAGGATGAGTTTATCTAAGTTTTTAAAATAATCAAACACGCCAGAATGAAAAGATTTCAGAGTATTGTTCGATAAATCTAATTCTTTCAATTTAGTTAAATTGGCAAAAGCATCTTGTTCTATATTTACTACATCATTGCTGCCAATAAATATCTTCTTTAAATTGCGATTTCCCTTAAATGACAGATGTGATACACTTGAAATTGCATTCTCCGAGATCGAGAATATTTCCAGGTTTGGTAAGTTTTCTATCGCCTGAGTTGGTATGTTTTCAAACTCGTTATTATCGAGATAGAGCTCTTTTAAAAAACCAAGGCTAGAGAAATGGCGAGATTCTAGAGTTTTTACTCCATTTCCTGCAAGACGTAGAATTCTCAGTTCAGTCATTTGTTCAAACATCCGGACTGTAACGGGACTTAGACCAGTGTTTTCGACGTTTAGGGTCGCTAGACCCGACAGTCCATAAAAAAGATTTTCGTTTGCTCCACTGAGGTTGTTTCCTGAAAGAAATAAATTCTTCAAAGAAGGAAGATAAAGAAAATCCACTCGAATATTACTCAGTTTATTTTCACTCATGTCAAGAGTTTCCAAAGAGGACAATTCTAAAAATGATCCAGCTTCGATTTCTTCCGCCATTGTGCTTGATAAAACGAGCTCTTTCAGAGGCAAGTTTCCTTCAAACATATACTTTCGAATAACGTATATTTGGTTATGTGATAAGTGCAATATTTTAAGATTGTGCAGAGTTTGAAATGTTTGAGGTTCAATATCCATAATTCGGTTGTGACTGAGATAAAGCTCCTCTAATTGAGATGCATCTTGAAACATATCCACGTTTAGATGATTGAGACTGTTATATTCTAAGTTCAAATAAAGTAACTGTCTCATACCAGAAAACGTACCACTTTCGATGGTAGTGATAGAATTGTGGTCGAGATACAATTTCTGTACTTCAACCAGATCTCGAAATACATCAGAATGTAATCTTATGATTTTGTTATGATTAAGCCAAAGAATTTCTAGTTTATTTTGTCCTAGTAAGCTATTAGCATTCATTGATACAATTTCATTGTGGGTTAGTTGAAGAGATCTGAGACTGGACGGGTAACGGCTTAGGATGTCATCTACCTCAAACATCTTGTTCCCTTGAATATTTAAATGTTGAAGATTAGCGAGCGACTGCAATGCTTCTGCTTCTATGACTTCTATTCGGTTGAACTATTAAGAAAGAAATATTATTATTTACACCAGTATTTATATTTAATATAATTATATGGCAAAGCAAATGCATTCAATTCATTAAAATATCAATGATCTTAATATTAAGAAACTATTTCATCCAATTATAAAAAGCTCTGAAATATTAAATGTATCAGAACTATTGGCAAAAAAGTCTGACTCACAACATTCAGAGCTCATTCTGTATGTTATGACGGTTTAAAACAAGATATTGATAAACGAACTTCTCCCACAGGTGGAATTTTTTAATTAAACTGTTACCAGATAGGTACTTTAGAATTTTTAAAATTTTTTTTTCTAACATAGTAGTGCCCAGAAACATAAAAATCTTGATGTATTTACCTGAAAATGGTCTTTCGAACAATTTGAAAAATACGGCTTATCATTATACTGCTGAAAGCTTTCATATTATATATTGATAGTATGGGGTATTCTGTAAGAAAATTAACTTTTGAATTTTATTTCAAGTGTGATAAAAAATTTAAATTTAATCTATTCCTTATTGTCTTATCCCAAATAACTTTTTTTTCCCTTAAAAAACAAAATTCCATGGTAAAAACCATTTTGGTCTGTTTTATAATTAGGTTTAATTAGGTTATGTTTAATTAAATTATGTTTAATAATTAGGGGATTTCATTGATTCAGGATCTGCACAAAATAAGATTGAATATGATTCAATGCTTGAAACAAAAGCGTTAATTTGTTTGAAATTTTACATTCTGGTATCTCTGTTGAATTGAAACTTGTCGACGGGAAACGTTGTAAACATTCATTTTCGAATGCTTACAGATATTTCAGAAACATGCAACAACATTTCACCTCATTCGAATGTTAAGTTTTCAATAAAAAGACAGAAAGAACATTATTCTAAAATCAAACTTGTTAAAATGAATATTTATACACTTAAATGTTATTTACACACTTTCATCAAAATTATTAAAATTTCTGTTTAGTGCATGAATTATTTATATTTTCTATTTTCTAAAATCCATAAAAGAAAATTAAGTGAGGAAAATAGCATTCATCTCAATACATTGATTTTTAATTTCATATAGATTACATTATCTTCTTTTTATGTCAAATATGGTTTATTGCAAATAAATAATCTTTTACATGAGTTCATGCAATTTATCTCGGAGCTGACATTGGCTTTATAATATAGAGAGATTGACACTACATACTCATCATGTTTTATGACAACTACGACCCAATGTATCACCTTATTATTTACAGATCATTCATTATAATGTCCCTATCAGGATCCATTTTTCTTTCACCGAATATATATTATCTATTGTTGTTTTTCCATAAAATATTACATTCCTTGATTTTCCCTCAGTAAGCAAGGAACTTACTTCAAAATAATGGTTGAAGAACTGACAATAAAACGGGCTTATTTCAACAGAAACTGACTGTCTTTTACTTTAGCACTTGATACTATTCTTTTTGTCAAATATATAGTTTTTACTTGTACGTTTGCTTGTTATTGTTAAGCTATTGATACATGACATACTCTAATAAGCCAGATGAAAATCAAGTGTATTAGAATAAGTTTCAATTTTAAATAAGTTAATGATTATTAATTTTGATCTGAAATGTTGATCCAGATTGTAGGATCTAGTTTGATGTATACAATGATGACAATTAATAAGCATATATAGTCTCCTGATAATAGAATTTTGATAAAAGAAACTATGCATTAAAATATATTGAATAAATATAATAAAATTTTTTTAAAAATCTCTAAATTAAATATTTTAAATTTTATTTTTCCTTTTTATGATGAGATGAGTTTAATAGTTCTCGGAATGAACTTTAAGTTTGCTTTTTAAAATTTATATGGCTGAGTGTATTCCGTAGTGAGGGATAAAATACACTTAGAAAAAAGTATGGTAAAAATTATCAGAATATGTTAAAACTTACTGCTTTTCGGACTCTATGGGAACACCAAAAAGCTTGCAAATTTTTATCGAAGAGTTTTCGTAATGATTTCTTTAAAATTAACATTAAAATATGGTTTTATGATAGATGATAAAATTTAGTAAATACGGTAAAAATTGGTAGTTTTATCATATCTTAGTATGGCATGAAAACCATTCATTTGGTTAAATTTACTTTTAAATTTTGTATTTATTTACTAAATGAGTGGTAAAAAGAACTATAGTTTTGAAAACAAGACTTTTGCTAAGCCGTTACCATATGAACAGAAAAATTACCAAATGAATGCTTAAAATACAGTATATTTTAGTTTATTTACCAGAATTATGATTTTTTTACCAGAAATATCATTACTATATAACACTGTAATTTTTTCTGAATTGATTTCTACGTGCAGTTTTGCTTTTATTGCATTATTTTAAACATTTTTACTGTACCTTAAAACTGTGGTTAATTATTAAAAAATTTTTAATCCACGAATGAAGATAACATCACACCATAAAATCGTAGTCAGCTATATCAAATAAATAAAAAATACGATACTCTGTTTCCATCTATATGTTTGCCAGAAATTTGGGTAGTGCAAAAGATGTAAAGAGTAAATATTGCAGTATCCAGAGAAAAATAAATGATTTGTAATAAAATTAGCAGACTATATTGTAACATTTGTGCCAGTTTAGAAAATAATGTGATTTTTAGATGATCGTATCTAAATATTTCTTAATGAAAAATAATATGAAAAATATTATTGTAAATGTAATAATTTTGAAAATACTATCACTTAAAATTTTTGATTAGTTAAACGAGGAAAGTATTTTTTTCTCTAACAGGATACCCAGAAAAAATATATATTTATTTTTTATAATTTAATATGAAAAATTGTGAATGGTTGAATATGAAATTAATTTCTTGATTTGAAACTTTTATAAGCTTATATAGACTGAAGGTACATAAATGTATGGCTGAGATACTTGAATATATTTATATAAAATTATATCCCAAGTAATAGCTGGGGAACTTATCAAATCTCATGCCAATGTATTCTTGCATATATTGGACAAACTAAACGCTCCCTTAAACTTTGACTTAAGTAACACGACAGATGCGTTCAAAATTAGGATAATCGATATTTTATCATTAACAGATATTCCATCTCTCTGCATAGTTGGAATTCTAATCACAAGTTAGATTTTTCTTCTGCTAAAATCATTCTATATTGCTGTTTCTCCACTGAACTTGATTTTTGGGAGTCATTCCAAATTTTGAAAAATTTTAATAATTTGTTTAATGACCATTCTAGTATTAGACCAATTCCCTAAATTTCAAAGTTTCTTCTAATTTGACCTGCTGACCTTGGGGTTCCCACTAAATCCCCTCTCACCTTTTTCTTACCTCCCTTTTTTATTAACTTGTTCCTATTGGTTAAACAACTTTGCCCGCATTTGTCTCTTTACTTTTCAACCATCATTTGGTGTTTAGACACTGAGAAAGGATCTTATTTATAGAAACGAAGCTATACTTTCTGTACTTCCGTTTGTGCTTTATTCACGTAGTATATGCTTGGTATAAAATTCCTGTTTTAGTATGAAATTGGATGCTAGAAATTCGGAAATAATTCAAAACCTTGATTTAATGTCATTTAAATGAGAAAAAAGTACTAAGTAATATTATATTAATTACCCACATGTTACCAAAATTAACAGAGATTGAGAGTAAATTAAAGAACAAATACTATTAAATGTACCTGTAAATGTAGTTCCTGTATGTTTGGCAAAGAATAAAAAATTCCCTTCTTAATGGTTTTGATAAGGTTGTTTTGCAGCCGAAGATCTCTCAGCTCAACAAGTTCTTGAAATGTCCCTTGTTGTAGTTCTGTGATTAGATTATTATCAAGTGATAGAGAGCGCAGTTCACGATTATTTTTAAACATTGATGGATGAATTTCTCTAAGTTGATTGAATGAAAGCTGTAATTGATAAAGATGGTGCAAATGATAAAATGCTCCACATTCAATATGAGTTATGGCATTATTTGGAATAAAAAGAACAGAAATCTGAGAAGTATTATAAAACGTATCATTAGTAATCTTTTTGATAATATTGTTAGTCAAAAAAATTTCACGAAGAAGAGTGAGGTTATTAAATGCTCCAGAGCTAACCGAATGCAAATGGTTGTAACTTAAATCAACAGTGCGAAGCTTTGAAAGATGACTAAAGGCTTTACCAGCTAGAGATGCTAAATTATTGTGGCTCACATCAAGAGATTCCAGTTCTCTTAAATGCAAAAAAACTGTGTCATTTAGTGATGTCAACCTATTCATATACAAAGACAATGAAGTCAGTCTGGGCATGGTAACGAAGCTTTTTTCATCGAGTGATTTTATCTTATTTGAGCTCAAATCAACCCTTTGCAAACTTGTAAATCTTGTAAATCCATCGTCTGGTATGTCTTCAATTTCGTTCCACACTAACCTCAATGTCTTAAGATTCCTCAAACGTCTTAGAGCATTCAGTGGAAACTGTTTTAACTTATTGTTGATTAAAATTAATTCTTCAAGAGTATTTTCAAGACCACCGAAGGCATATTCTGTCAAAAGATCAAGCTGGTTGTTCTGGAGATTCAAACTAGTTATCAAAAGTCCATACAAAGCGTAACTTTCTACTGATGTAATTATGTTTGAGTCAAAATCTAACGTTCGTAATGTTACAAGTTTGTTTAGTGAGCCTTGAGGGATTTCTTTTAGTTTGCTGTTCACTATAGATAAGCTATCCAATGTTAATTCAAGACCTGAGAAAGCATGTTCTTGTACCGTATTGATTTCTGTATGAGATATTTGAAGATGATAAACTGTTGAATTTTCAAATAAACCATCTGGTAATACTGTGACATTTGGATCAAGATGATAAATGCTTAGTGACTTAATAGGTGCTGTGATTTGTGATAGAGTAGTACGTATTTCGTCTAATCCAGTATTTGGACATTCTAGAAAAAGTCCATCTTCAAATTGGTAGCAAGGACACCATGGACTTCTTTCCCAGCGTGGACAACCTTCTTGGGACATGTTAGAACCATTGTCTGTGTCTTTTTCTGTTTCTTCCGTAGTTGTGACGCTGTTGCTTGAATTCAGGACAGTGCAAAGAGTGACGAAAAGAACAGCCCATTTTTGAAAACAAGAGTAGCCAACTACTTGTTGCAGATCTAACATATCTCATGTTTTATTCTGAAATAGAAAAGATAAAAGCACTTAGAAGATTAAATATTAAATAAATTAATAAAATAAAGAAATAGTTTAAATATTAAAATGGTTATGGACTTTTCTTCCTTTCCTTAGAGCTACATTTAGTTGTAATTTTTAAGTATCTTTATCTTATCATATGCATATTACAAAATAAATCTGGTTCTAAGTAATAAACTTGTAAGTCAAATGTATGTGAAATAAATACTCAGGTTATCTTAATATTCACAAAGAAACTACGCATATTTCTAATATCAATCAGAAAATAAGTTGTTATGTTTTGCTTATAAATTCTTCCGGATAGTGATACGAAATCAATTCGATATATCGAACTAAACAACAAATGAATAAAGAGGCATATGAAATTAGGCATGGGGTTTTCCTACATATACATAATATTTTTGTCTGTTAATAATAAATTGATTTTATGAATTAATATGAATTATTATTAAAATTTTGAGGCTGAAGCAAACATTGTGATGGTTAATTATAACTAAATAAATTCCGTAATTATTAATATTTTTTGGTGATTTTGATAACTATTAAGTTCTTTATAATTCGTGAAATGTTTTCACACTTGCCCCTAATATTAATTAAGTTTTACTGTATTTTGTAAAAATAAAATTAGACATATGTTTTAATATTTTAATTTAAGAATGTCAATTATGTTAATAAATATAATTTTAATTAGAAACCTTTTATTATATAATTAAATAGCGCTTGTTTTAGATTACTTTGTAACATTAATTAATAATATTTTAGTTAGAAAATTAAAGATAAGATTTCTGAAGTAAAAATTCAAATTTTGGGTTTAGGCTCTTGAAGTCTCGAAATGTTCAGTCACAAAGATTTTTAATTTTTTAAAAAATATTACAACCATTGTACTATATTACAATATTAGTAAAGTTTTTTACAAAAGTATTTTGTACACATTGTAATTAAAATTAAAGTTAAATCGTAACTAAAAGATTTAAACATTTGAATAAAAATCGTCCCATTTGTTTTTTTGAACGACTTACAACAATTCAATGGACATTCTTCAATAATATCTACAACTCTAAATTATTTAATGTATGGAGTGGATATTACAAGGGGAACAAAATTCTAGAAGAATTACCGAGCTGTATGGAATTGACATTTCTGGTAAAAAAAAACATAATTCTTGTAATAAAAACCAAAACATGGGATATTTAAACCATTTATTTCGCTTTTTTCCGTTCGTATGGTAACGGTTTATCAGAAAATCTGTCTTTCAAAATTATAGTTCTTATTATCTCATCCTTAGAAGAAATAAACTGAGTAAATTTAGCCATAGAATTGTTTTTTATGCCATGCTCTAAGGTGTCAAATTTTGCTGTTAATTTAACCAAATTATTTATCTTAGAGTTTTGATAAAGAAGAGAACATCTTTTGGTGTTCTCTTAATAACCGGAAAAACTGTAAATTTTACTATATTCTGGTAGTTTTGACCTTACTTTTTTCACATTTTCTTTTGAAATTTATTTACTATAAACATTTTCACTAAAGATTTCTTTAAATAAACGTTTTATTTACAATATTCCATCCCATTTCATTTTCTATAAAATGAGGAAATAATTATAAATTATTCAATTCTATCAATTATAAATTAATAAGACTGTAATGTCACTTATATTTAGCAATGAGTTTCTTTTATAAACGTTTTCATTTCAAGATATAAGAAGAAACGTATATTTTATAACTTAAGAGAATTTGTAAACCAATTTATTTTAAAGCATTTTTTTAAATGGATACTGTATTTTCGCAGACACAGTCTGATATTTTTCTGAATTTTTTCTTCTAAACTGTCAACAGTTTGATCTTTTGCTTGGCTTTTTTTTAAATTCCTTGCCATAGATCAAATGTAAAAAAAAAGAGAGAATAGCTTGGCTGCTAAAGAGAATCGCTAGAGGGTGACTGTTTATGAAGTATGCTGTTGACTTTTAATGTTATATCGTATTTTTATCGTAGCACAAGTGTCAAGCCAAAAACGTTTATGACATAAACTTTTGAAAATATTTAAAATAAAGTTCATGTGAAAAAAAGCGAAAAAAATTCTTTTCAATGTTTAAAACAATAAAAATTATTATTATGAAAATTAGGATTAATTATAATTTTCTTTAATTAAATGAGGGAACAAATGATACAAACACTCTAAAAATTATGTTTCGTACTGGAATATATATAGAAATAATATATTTTCCATTAATTTGCAAGTACAATATGCGAATAATAGTATGTATTAATATTTGTTATTGCTTTGAACTCATTCAGTATCATTTGTAGCGCTTGCTAAAATTTATGAAACTGTAGAAATTTTCTTTATAATAAAGAAGATATATTTTTTATGCTAAATTTCCGAATTTAATAAGAAATGTTTTTCTTTTCCTTCTTCTTTCAAATTTCAATTTTTAATAATTAAAAGTATCTTATGCATATGCACAGACCTGCATTGTATTCTTTCTATGAAGAAATGCTAGAGACATTTCTGCTCTAAAATTCTTTAGTAATAATAAAATTAGTTTTTATGATAGTGTGTGAGTTATTTGCACATGCTTCTATGTTATGCATCTTAAAATAAAAATTCTGCAAAGTATTGTGTGAGAAATTAATACATTTTTTTAAGAAGTATCCTTTTAGCACTACCTTCTTAAGTATAGATATTAAAAAAAGCAAGGACGAAACACAATTATTTGTTTAAAACATTTATAATTAACCGACAAATCTGTAAATTAAACATCAGATTATTCAAAGATGAACTAGCTGACATTGTTTTTTTTTACAATAGAATGTTTGTATTTTGCATAGCTTGAAAAAGTATAGCTTCCAAATGCCTTATAGTTTTATTTTAAATCAAAACATTTTGTCAAAACACTGCAAGAAGGTAAACATTTTGCTTTTATACAAATACAATAAGGGATGTGTGCTTAGCTTCATGAAGGACTGTGTGCTCAATTAATATTAATATGTTGTTTAAAAGTGTAAAAAGAATCTATTATGAGAGTTATAAATAAGTATCGATTTGTAAACTAATTCATACAAACATATAAGAACTAAACTACAAAAATATGTGATGCATTACTTTGAAATTATTAAACCAATTACATGAGGAAATCAAAAAGGTATTATACTACAAAGCTATACTACAAATTATTTTTGCAATATGAAAGGTTACTATTATTACACTTATGTTGTTGTTTTTGTAAATGAGTTTAATTGTTATGAAAATTTTTATACTTAAATAACTTTCAAAAGCCATATAATATTCCTTCTCAATAATTGACGATTCTTTGATTTATGAGTATTTTTTATTTTTTTAAAGTTAAGTATTTAATTAATGATAAAATTTTCTCAAAACGTATTCTATTTCAAAAAGAAATATTTTTTGAATGTATAATTGAAAAACTCTCTTAAACTATAAATGTCAGAACAGCAACTTATCGTATAGAGTTTGTTTCGTCTATAAACATATTTCTGTTGTTAATCATGTGACTCTATTTTTATTTTTCACTGTTTAAATTGAAATTTCTTCTATAAAATGTTCCAAGTTATTAAGGTGATCCTTTTGATTTTTTTTAATATGAAGAGTCTGATAATTCGCATAACTTCCTTGAACTCTCTCTTTTGAGAAAACAAAAGTTTAAGTAAAAACAAAGTTTTCAGGAAACGAAAAAGTTCAAGCCTAAATAATAAAAAAAATAAACTACTTAACTATACTTAATTATAAGCTGATGGCATTTTTTCTGTTTCAAATGGATTTACTTTTCATTGTTTGTTTGAACATTATTATTTATTCTTAATTGGCTTGACCCCAAAATTTTTTTTCCTACTATTTAAAAGATTTGGTAAATACTTCATGTTAAGATATATTAAATTTAAAAAAAACATAAAAATCTGGTTTGCTTCCAATATTAAATGTTATTGTTTGTTAAATATAACATTCAATAAGATAGATATATGATTATAAAAATTTTGTATACAAAAACTAATTTTAAATATAATATTTAATTGAATTTAATCTCGATTTCTCATTTCAATTTATCATTTCAATTACATTTACAGAATAGTTATATCTGACATGAAATTTTAAGAGACAAATTTTATTAACTTCATTGTTTCATTGAGTTGAAAAAGAAAAGTAAACTTTTAATGACATCGTTACAAAGTTGTCTAGAGGATAATAAAAAAGCCGTTTTCTTTGTATTCCAACCACTCGTTCTTGGGCAATAAAGTGGCCATTGGTCGATTAATGGCCAGCATTTTGATGCTTGACTTTGAGATCCCGGAGGAACTCTAAAATTCTCTACCATACTCCATTACATCGAGTTTACTTAGTGCTTTTAGATCTCGAGGGCTATATATATTTTTAATTTTTCAATTTTTCTAAAAATAATACACTTTTTCTTTACATTTTTTAGTAATACTTTGAAAACACTACTGTTCAATGATATTACCAGTAACATATAGCGGGTAGCAAGTACTTAGGATACAAAATTAAAAGCTCCAGTTCTTACTGCATGCAATTAAATTCCCTTTTATTAAATCATATTCTTCAAAATTTTTAGTTGAATTAGCGTTTAATTGTTAAACGTTTTATTGCTTAAGACATAAATAGTTAGAGCTAATTTTTGTTTAAAACATTTAGCAGTTATCGTAATCTATATTTATTTATATTAAGTCAGAGTTGATAAATTTAAAATTGAGAGTTAATAAGCTTACGTAAAATAAATTTTTCTTAAATATGGCAGCTCATATGCTCTTAACGTCTATTACTATTTTATTTATTGAGCAAATTTTCTTAATTTTTGATGTTACTAGAAAGATAATGGTTAGAACTATGAAATGAAACTATTAAAATGCTGGGAATATCTATTAATATTTAGAAATTTGTGTTGAAATCAGTTTTTGGTTTTTCGCAAATTTTTTGGTATTTCAATTTTATTTTCATAACATATTTTTCAACTTAAAAAGATCAATACGGTATATTTTTGTATTTCTTTATAAAAAATAAAAATTGCCTTTGTTTTCACCCAAAATATTTGAAGATTATTTTGTTGTACAATAAGTATCATACTTTTCAACGAACTTTTAAAAAAAATTAAAATGTTGTTTTTTTGTTTTTGGTCACTAAAAAATAAGTAGTAATTCTGCAAAAAAGGGAAAAAAGAAAAAAATAGAAACTTTCGGAATTTTTCGACTCTCAAATCTTATCCAACAAATTCTAAGCAATTTATGCAGCCTTCATTTTAACACCGATTAAGTTTTTTTAAAATTTCCGAATGCATAATGTTGCAGTTGAGTATGCAGTATGTAAGCAACGAGCACTTGTAATGCAATCGGCACATTAACATAGTTTTACAAGGATCAAACAATAGATTACGAGGGTTATACTACAATTAAATTGTTGCCTTTCTGGTCTCATGTATGTAATTTTAGAAATCTGAATTTTTTTAAGGTGTGATTCTTAGACTTAAATGCATGGTGATAACATTTCTAGTTAAAAACAATACACAATTCTGGTTAAAATCTATATATATATATATATATATATATATATATATATATATATATATATATATATATATATATATATATATATATATATATATATATATATATATATATATATATATATATATATATATATATATATATATATATATATATATATATATATATATATATATATATATATATATATATATATATATATATATATATATATATATATATATATATATATATATATATATATATATATATATATACGGTATTTAAACTCATCATTTTGTAATTTTCGGCTCATATGGTAAAGGCTTACTGGAAATTCTGGTTTTATAAATTATAGTTCTTATTACCAGATATTTAGTAGAAAATACAAAACTGAAAAGCAAATTTAACAGAATAAATACTTTTTAGGCCATGCTCTAAGGTATCATGATAAAGTTACCGAATTTTGCCACATTTACCAAATGTTACGATAGTTTATAAAACCATATTTTACTGTTAATTTTATCGAAATCATTATTAAGCCACTTCGTTAAAAATTGCTGAGCTTTTTGGTGTTTCTATAGAGACAGAAACAGGGTAAAGTTTATCATATTCTGATTGTTTTGACCATTTTCTAAATGTGCATGCAGATTAAGAAGCGTTTCAGGGGTTTATATTTTACGTGCGATTTTAAACTTTATGCAAAATACCAGATTAAAAAACTAAAGCTATTCAATATATTTATATTTCAGATGACTATAATTTATTTTTTAAGTTACACAGATATAAACGGAAATTATTTATATCAAAATAAGCTTTAAAAATGTACTTTTTCAGACGGTTGTATTTAATAAAATAATTTAATACTATATATTTCAAAAATTTAATGCTACATCTGCCTCTTTGAAATTAGTTATAACACATAAAACTTAAATTTGAAGAGCACTACTTTTTTTAGAAAAGTCGTTTTGTTAACAGAATTTTTAAGATAAGACTTGGAAGCATAAGGTAGATCCTCATGCATTAAAAACATCAGATCCCCATAGATTACCGCAAAAGAAAAGGGGGTTAAAAGATATATTTTGGCTCATATCCAATATTTCCGTTTCATCTTTGGCTGGCTTCTAACATCTCTTTTCAGCATTTCAGTTTTGTTTTGATCAGCATGGCCCTCACGTTTCGAAATAATAATAAAAAAATTCTAGTAAAAATAAAAACTTCTTAAAGAGCATTTTTTTTAGAAGAAACGGTTATCTTTGATGTGGTATTTTAAAGTGACTGAAGACATTTCAAAATAATAAGTCATTTAAGGAGGAAAAATATCTCCCGTGTTAAGAAAAGTACTAGATGTTTTTTTCTTCTTAAAAGCGGGCGAAAATTTATGTGGAAATTATTTGACATGATAAACGATTTTAAAATAAAAAGCGATAGATAAGCAAGTGAGCGTAATTAGGATGCAAGATTTTTAGGCAAGCTTGCATGGAAAAGCATTTATTGGTAATATTTTTATTCTCTTAAACCTTTTCTTTTGAAGTTTAGTTTGTTGATATTTATAGCAACTAAGGTTTTAAAGTGCTTTAAAAAGCATTCTAATATTTGAGAGGAAGTTTTTGTAACAACGATTGTCGACCACAATCATCATAATTTGATATGCTGTAGAAATTGATCAAAGTGACTAAATTTAATATTTTAAAAAGTATTTTGTTATAGTTAAAAATGTACAAAGATAGTGCGAAATTTATTTTTGATGAGATAAATGATTTTAAAATAATGAAAAGCAATTGACGAGAGAGCGAATTTGCTTAATGAACTTAGCTTTTTTAGGTGAACTAAATTAAAAATGCACTTATTAAAAGTCATTAAAATAATTGCTTTTAAAAATTAAACTTTAGATGTTACGAATAAATGACGTTTCCCAGTGTCTGAACATTTTGAGAGCAATGGGTTGTAAAACTACTTGCTAATAACGATTTAGTTGATCTGCTTTATTGTAGAAATCGTTCTAAATGCGAAAATTAAAATTTTTAAAATTTACATTGTTTTCAAAAATATATTAAATGTTAGAGTAACAAGATAAAAGACAAACAAAAAATTAAAAACTATAAACTTATAAGTTGCATACAAGTTCATAGATAAAATATTCTGGCTTAATAAATAAGTAAAAGCATTCAAAGAAATATTTTGATTAATATAACAGTTCATTTTTAATGTTATATTTTTTGAAGCTTACTGATATATATATATATATATATATATATATATATATATATATATATATGTTTTATAGTGAAACATCATTTTCATATCAATTCAAAAGAAAATTAAATTTTTCTGTGAAATAAAAAGATTTTAGTGTAAAGTTTCTAAAACGAGTGTCATTTTTCTCGAATTCGTAGCAATTTAACCGAAGGAATGAGTTCTTAATTTCTTTTATAATTTGTCAGACGGGGAAAGATGTTATATATACAACATTAGGTTGCTTTTAAGGTTTTAAATATAATCTATCTTGTTGTATAATTTAAACATAAATCTCATAAAATTATTGCTTTGTTTGAAAACGCACGGAAATTTTAATGGCGAGGTGAAAGATATGGCAGGGTCTTTAAACCTGGAATCCTGTCATAAAAAGATAATCTTAAAATTTAAGCACTCAAGCAAACAATGTTAAACTATCCGATATTTTATTTATTTTGAGCTGATAGTTTCACGCTAGGAAAACAGAGTACAAATTATTCAATTACTTTAAAAATTAAAGTAAGGGAGCATATACGTTTCACGGCCCTAAAAATACAGATATTTTAAGGAATTATTTGGAATATGCGTTAAAAACATCTGTATTTTTGCAGTAAAAAAAGACATTTCTCAGGCTCAACTAAAACTTACACTTACATTTTATGATCAAAACAACTAGAAAAAGCAATGAGCTGTTGCATTTTAGACTGATGCAAGTAAATTAGTGCTGTGATTGACTATGTGTGAATTTTATGATCAGGTTTTTTTAAAGCCTTGTATATTATATTTACTGCATTTTAAAATAAAATTAAAGCCTCTGTTTATTGTAGTTAGTAATTTGACTAGGAAAGTAACTTAAAGAAATACTTTAAATAATAATACAAAGTAATTTAAATGTTGTATTTTTATTCATTAGACTCTTAGCACATTTTTTAAAAACAAATTAATAAGTCTTTTTAAAAACAAACACTTAAGAGTAAAAAAAAATATTTAAAAATGTAGTGTAAAGAAAAAGAAGTACTAAATAGAACGCATCTTTCAGCTTTTTGCATTGCAACTTTGTTATGTAAGAAAAACTGAATAAAATATTAAAATTTCATGAAAACATGGATGAGAAACATGCTTTTGAATCCCCAAAATTGAGATCCAACAAATCTAAATTTTATCGCTAACCTATCAATTATACAGAATAAAGAAATGAAGGATTGTTTAAAATTTTTAATAAAAATATTAATGAAAACTAATGAGCCACTTGCTAAGCTTTTATATACCCGCTCTTACTACTCCTTTCAATTACTTTTATAAGCATTCTAAAACGAAGTCTCTATTTTAACTAAATGAGTTCTGCATACGATGTTTTTATATTTAAAAATAAATTTTTTGCGTAATCTATGATAGAAAATAAAAATAGTTGATTAAAAAAAGCAACACTTAAGATTTAAATAGTTAGATAATTTGGTTTAAAAGTTAAAAAGTCATATTAATACAAAAATTTAACAACTCGATGATAAAAATATTTATGACTTGCAACTAAATTTTTAATATCTTAACCAGACTTTACGGTTTCGGATTCTATAAGAACTTCATATTTATGTCATCATCAGTGCTATAACCTCATTAAAGTCTGAAAAGCGTATTTTTGACAGAGCAATTTTTCTTTTTACTTGATTATGTGCCAAATTTAAACTCATATCATTTTGTCGAAAAATATTTAATCGTAGAAACAAAGTGAAATTGGGGAAAAGACTGTTGATGCATATAACCAATTAAATTAAATGTGTTCTTTTAGATTGAATAGAAAAGATTGCTTAAACAAAGTGACACTCTACGGAATCACATTTTCTTACTAATCCATTAGTCACCACCCCCATTTCTTCTTAAACTTACAAAGTGAAAGACTTTCACGTTAAATCTTCTTCACTCTAAATTAAACTTCGCGCATCATTTTACTCATTACGTTTTTACTTTTATTTTCTTTAGTGACTTCTTGAAACTCCTATTCGAATTCATATACCCACTTAACTTGTTTTCATTAAATTAACGCCCTTCGTTTTGGTGATTTCTTTTTCTGATATATTGCTATTGCTTCTCCAGCTGTTTTAAAGCAATGATTAATGTTGGTGCTACGTTTTACAGCCCTTTTTTTAAAGCAAAAGTTTAAGTTTACTTGGCTTGGTATAGGAGTTCAGCGATAGTACGTGATTTAATAAAAATGTGCTGATGATTTTGAAGTAGATTTCTCATTGAAGATGTTAAAAAAAAACATTTTATTTATTGTATCAGTAATTCTTTCATATTTTAGAGAAAAGAACGGTAAATTGAGATAAACTAGATACGCATTTTGAATAACGTCAAGCAAAACCGTTTATTTTTGTTTCGGTTAAAAAATACAAAATTAATAAACAAAACGTAATATTTAAATTAATCGTTAAGAGTTATGTAAAAATGAAAATGTATAACAAAGAGTGAAAAATTTGAATTGTTCCATATTTTGACGCGTTTTCTTTATTTATGTATATCGCAGTTGACGAAAAACGACAAAGTAATTTTGTCTAATGATGTTTTTCTTTTGATTTTTCCAAATGAAAAAAAAATAAAACTTAAAAGTTCTGATTAAAATAATTCTAATAAATATTAATAAAAATTTTTCGCTTTCGGTAGTTTTTTACTAAAGTGGTATGGATATATAAATCTGCATGCAACATGGAATTTGCTTCATTTGTATTTTATTTAAAAAAAATGTTTTTGAATTATAATAGCTATATTTCAAAATCTTTCCATTCTGTCAATTTTGGGAAAAGGACTTTAAATTTAAAAAAGAAAGAACAGAATTGAGTTTTTGCTTTAATAAATATAAAATCAAATAAATTTTTTTTAAATGTCTATATTCGCTTATTGGATTCTATATTGAAAACCAAAACATATTTTTACATTTTTTTCCTTCCTATAAAAAAGTATAAAATATAAATAAAAACTTTAATAACTGACTAAAAATTAAAATTTTGTATAAACATCTGGATGTAACATTAAAATATTTTTGTTATTTCTTAAATATAACTGAAATATGATGTTTACCTTCTTTCTATATTTAATTACACAGCATATGTTAAACTCTTTTTACTCTACAAGATTATTAAACACAATTCCTACTCTCAAATCAAACCGAATATAGGGTATCAACAATAAAAACAATAACAACATATAAAAATAAACAATAAAAAATAAACAAATGAACATTCTTTTTCACTGCAGTGATGATTTATGCAATAATGCTTAGTTATTTAGTTACTACTTCTTTTAAAATTATTCTTGTGCATGCTGAAATAAATTGACTCCTAAATAAGTTGAGTTATAGTTTATTTAAGGATTACAATGCTCTTGACGCTAAGTAGATGTTAATATTTTTAAGAAAAAGAAAACTTCCGACACTATATCCACTATTTTTATGCACATTGCTTCAAGATTCTATATTTAATTAAAAAATTGTTTAGTTTCAATCTGTCGGATTTTTCAACATATCTCCAGAGCAAAGAAATTAAATCAGTTATATTTAATTTTTCTATTCACAAACATTTATTTATATTTTATACATATACTACAAAATTAAGAAGGATACAGTACTCATATTAACTCTCTTTGCCTACATAATTTTAAAAGTACTTTAAATGAAGATGAAAAATAAAAGAGAGATGTTGCGAATTGATATTATTGTCAAACTCTTCTTATTTTGTAATTAAATGACCCGCTCTGTCTGATTCCTTTAACCAATATGTTTCCTCAAAGCCGTTACCCAAATAGAATTTTGAAACAACTAGCTCTCTCATTAATTAAAATACTCCCTAAAGAAAAATTCACGCCATCTCACTCTTTTAACCACAAGACTGAACTCGGCTCTAATTTCTGTGTAGGATATTAATCGCTTTCTTGATGTTCTCCAGGCGTCAAATGCGTTAATAGCTTTAATCAAATACTCCATTTAAAGATAACTGCATTAAATGTCGAAACTCGTTCGCTCGATTGATGTATTAAATTACTCATGGAAGTGAATTTATTAGGAAACATGTAGCTAATGGGTAAATACATCTGATAACGTTATGCGACTTTTTCAGATATTATCTTCAACATACATCTCGAAAAAATTTTTTTACTTTGAATTGGGAATATTTTTTTTCATTGATATTAACTGTTTTATCTTTATAATAATAGCAACTGCAATATTATACAATATATCTATTTATATCAAAAAGTTAACTTAAATTGCCTTTATTATTCTAAATCGCAGATGTTCTTTACTCATAAATAATCATAAATATTTAATATTCTAATTAAAGGATTATTTTTAGAGTTGTTGAGTGAAAACGTTCCCTGGAGAAGATATGACGTTACATGGCGGACAAATAAACATGTTTAAGACATTCCTTATTTGACGACGTTCAATAGCGTAATTTAAAATCTTGCAACCAATTTTCTTTTTCCTTTTACCAATTCACTTTTGACATATTTTTCATACTTTTTTTTTCATTATTTTGTTTTAATTCAGGTTAAAATGAATGAAAAATTAGCATTTTAATAATTTATAGTTATGAAATACAGTTTGAAGCACAGGTGTCTTTTTCTGAGTAAAATTTAAATCTTCTGAACGCGACTCACTTCTAAACAATATTTTTTTAAATTTGCAGCTATTTAGACATAAGAGAAATAGCTATTTCTCATTGAAATTTCCTTGATTTTCAAAATCAATCATTGATAAATTCTTGAATGAAGAAAAAAGAAACAAATAAATTTCGAATTACTTTGTTCGAATTTCAGATTATTTTTAGTAACTATTAGACTGTTTTTTATAATTAAAAATATACCAAATACTTGTAATTAGAGTGTCAGATAAAACTGTATAAAATGGGCACCGTTGTCCCGTCTCTTTTAAAGGATTTACACCGCTACAAGCGGAAATGTTTGGTTTTGTCCTAATACTGATCACTAAAATAATTTTTGCAACTATGACCAGTCCCATGTCTACTAGAGTCGAAGTTTTGCTACTCAACGCAAAAATCTGTGAGATAAATTGCTCTTACACATTGTGTTTCTCTCTTTATTGTATTTTAACACGAAGCACACTGTTTCATACAGGCATGAACTTTTGAAGTATTGCCTTGAATGCTATAATTATCTAGAAATGTCACATATTATAAAGTTTTTGTAGTATTCTTTTGAATAATCCTGTTAAAATTAATACTAATTACGAGTTTTTCGAATATGGAATTAACGTTGCACTACAAGAAGAAATAATGCATCAAAATCTACGGCTTTTCGGTTTTGAATGATGTTCTTCTAGAAACCAGGAATCGAACGGTTAATTACGCCTAAATGTATGCATAAAATAAATCCTAATAAGAGCTAGTTCAAATCTTATAATTTATTTCCCTTTTTACTTTTCCATTGCACGTTCTATAATAAATAAGGGAATTACGGAAAATCATTAAATTGGTTGTAATGATAGCGTAGAACATAAAGTTAAAACCTTTCTTTACTTTAAGATACATCTTCAGGGGAATGTTAATTACACTAATTTAAGCTCATAGGAATTAATTTGTAAAGTGAAGTTAATTATGTGCATTTATTGTCTAACTTGAAAATATCTTAATAACGTTATATGAAATTATTATTTCGTTAATAGATTGAAAGTTTCAATAGTTACCAATTACCGTAATTTATTGAATATTTAATCATTAAAAGTTTTAGAAATGTTTAATTACTGCAAGAAAACTTTAAAATATCTTATACCAAAGTGAGATTTGAATATCTACCCAGAAATTCAACATTAAGAATCACCAATTATATCATTAACATAAATTTCAAACTGCATTTCAAAAAATATTCTTTGGTCGCAAATGAGTTTCAGTTAGAAAATGTGTCTGTTAATATAGTTTAGAAAATAACAAGGAAGGTACCTGTCACTTACTAATCAAAGTGATATTTTTAAAGATGATTTAGATTCGGAAATGCTATAAAAAGTTATTTTGCCCATTTCAAGTTAACTATTAAGTTATTAACTATCAAAAATTACTAAAGCTATCAAAAACTACTGTTAAAACTTCAGAAATTGCTACATTAAAAACGCTTTGAATACTTTGTAAGTTCTTTTTATCCCACAGATGAAGAGCAATATTGTCTGTAAAGGGTTTCTTTCTTTTATTCTTATTTTCCGCTTAAGAGGTTAAAGCTAAAATATTTAATAATGAGGAAGAAAATTATATTGTTTTAAGTTTTAATGTTTCAGAATAAATCTGCATTTTACAAGCATTTATATAACAATTTATTTGCTGAATTAGAACTCTAACAAGAAACAGTTTGGAATTTATTTTATAAGGATTGTGAACTTTCAGGCTGTATTCGTTATAATGCATTCGGCAAAATTTCTATTGTTCTTTATTATTATTTTTACTCAAACATTCATTTTTAATAATTATTATCTTCAAAGCCAAAGGGAAAAAAATAAATTTTGAAATTTTGCATAATATATTTCAAAACTATAACTAAAAATAAAAAAAGAAATACTAGTGACATTTTATTCAACTATGTTTGCTCAGTTACGATTTACTCCAATCAAAGGTTTAATATATAAACTCTATGCTTGGTTAAAATGTAGATAACGTTTGCTTTTTTGTATTTTTTAAAAAAATTATTTGAAAAACCTATGTAAATTTATGGTTAAATTTATTTGAATAATCTTTGTAAATTTATTTAAAAATCCTTTGTAAATTTATTTAAAAAACCTTTGCAAATTAATATTTAAACTTAAATTTACGAGAAAACAACCCGCGTGGCAAACCAGTGATAGATTTTATATGGTTTCGCTTTTTTCATCCAAAAATGTTTATCATAAAATTTTAAATCTCTGATAATCCATATTTACGGATAATATAGACCAATATTACCTCTCAAACATATTAAATAAAAATAATAAGTAAAAATGTTCGTAATGAACAAAAACCACCCATCCATTAATATTAAAGCAAAAAGACAAAATATGGATTTTAATTAAGATGAAGATCATGCGAAATCCTAGTTTAGATAAATTCGCATAAACTTTTCAAATTTAGAAGTTATTCAAGTATAATTCAAAATTTATATAAAGCTGATATATTTTAAGTTGTAATTTAACACAGACATGCACTGCAATATAATGTAGGTAGTTTTATGATTAAAAAGTGAGATTCATAATTCCTCTGAGTGCGAATAACAGTAAATCATCATATTAACTTTGATTCTAACGTGCGATTTTAATATGTTTATCACATAAAAAAAACTGGCAGACAGTGATCTGGTAATACAGTAGTTTGCTTCTATTTTTAAGATACAGCATCGGAAGATACAGCATCGCTCAAATTTATAAATCTCTTTGAAGCATTAAAAATAAATAAAATGTTTTCCGAAATTCTGATGCATTGTGATATAGTAAGATTGGAAGACATGGCTTATTTTTGATTATTTTGATAAAAATTACGGAAAATATAAAAAATAATTGGAATTTCGCGTAATACTAATTTTCAGACAAACCGATCGAGGCTCCACTGTGGTACATTAAGCAAAAATAACAACTCACAAAATCCAAAGATAACAATAACTTGATTCTAGTAGCTTAAATTTTATAGATTTATGGTCTACTCTGTACTTTTGAAAATGTGATACTGCTCTATCTAAAAAATATTATAGGAATTTCCACAGCTTTTTCAACTGTTATTTCAGGTTGAAATAAAGCTCTTGCACAAAAACACAAATCTCAACACAAAAAGAGCCTGTAGGTATGAACTATTTTAAAAATCAACACTTTGTTTGAAGGATGAAAAGTTATCATTGTCCTTGGGCTATGTGAATAAAATTTCGGAGTGAATTGAGAGGAAGATCAGGAAGAAAATAAAAAATAAAAATACAAGGAATGAAAAAAGAAAACTAGGAGTATAAAGCAGATATCCCTCGAGAAATGTTTCGGGCATTTGAAATTCGTATTTTCATAAAAGGATAAGAACCGCAAAACATGAAAGTGAGCGTATTGTAATATTATATAGTGATATGTACTGAAAAGTTTTGTTCAGGGCTCTAAAATATAGGATAAATTATGGTTAATTAAATAAGTCTGTTAATATTAATCTTTTTTTTACGGTATTTTTTACAGTAGTATTATATTATATAAATTATCACATTGCACAAATCCATATATTAATTATTAGTATAAATTATTAAAATTAGTTGATAAATAATCATCTTATTTTTCTTATGTTCCTTAGACAATATTTATAGTGTTTTTCATTGCGCAGCACTTTGTCAGCTGCATTAAAGATGATTTGAATGATAAAACTAAATAGAATTCTAGATTTTAAATTTTTTAACTCAACATTTAAATAAAAATATTCTTATAATTCCGTAAAGCGAAACAACGTGAAAAAAGTTCAAATTATACCCCATGAACAAACAAACTGTTGTATTGGTTCTATTATGAAGTACCTGCATTAGTGTTTGAACACAGAATGAGCACAATAAAAGATTCATCCTGTGCTTCGACACTGGTAGATGCTCTTCATGGTACAATCTAAACTACAGTATGTTCCGCTTTTGTCACGTTGTTCAGCTTCATCCATATGCAGCAAAAAGTTAACCATTTTAACATCTGGTTAGGCTCTTCAGATTACGACTACGATTTTTTGAAGCTCAAGAATCTGTATCAGCTTTAATATTTGTAAAGCTAATAAAAAGTTCATTTATTTCATACTTCAGTGGATGGACACACCATGAAAAGTGGTTTAATATATTAAAAAGAATTTCAAAATATTTTACCACTACATTAACTAATTGTTATTAAACATTCAAATTTTATACGGAAAAACAACTATTTATTATAACTATTATTGATAATTATTCTAATTTAAGGCAAGGCCTAACCATAAAAGTAATTTTTGATTTTCTGAAAAGACAAATCAAAACATTTGTTTAACCAATTAATGGTTATAATTTTTTTTTATTACATTGTAATAATTTTTTCGAAATACATAAATCGATTCCGTTTTCAAGAACAACTCATATCGAGTCATAGTATTAGTAAGAAAAGACATATATTTAAATTTTAGATATCAGTTAAATGGGTATATTAGAGCTAAATATTTTCTGATACATATTCTCTCCAAGACAATTTGCTAATTGTCATTTATTTCCTGTTATTCTCTTCAGTCCAAAAACCTTCCGTGCTTTGAAATTTATTATTTTTCTTTTTTTTCGAATACTAACTGGAAGACGAGAAGTTCTACTACCAAAAGACACTTCTCATTGCACAGAAAAAAAAAATCTAAGGCATCAGATCCTTGGTGTTCGTTTGAAAGTGGCGAATTTTCTAGCTCACTTCCCTTGTTCTGATAGCATTAGTATTTGATACACCCAAAGAGGGGACACACAATGAAAGTGAGGTTTAATATGTTAAAAAAACTTTTACAATATATTGAAACAACATTGTGATGTATGGTTATTAAAAATAGAAATTCTATACCGGAAAAAACTATTTATTACAACTATTATCGATAATTTTCTCATCTCTTTCATGCAAGGACTAACCCTGAAAGTGATATTTGATTTGCTGAAAAGATATTTTAAAAATAATTTTTAACCACTTCGATTAGTCATATTAAAAACAGAATATTTTAAAGAAATATTAAAATTGCATATTAAAATTAGAATCCGATGGTTATTGAAAACAGAAGTTCCATACGTAAAAAAAAAAAATATTAACAATGCAATAATTTTCTCGAAATATATATTGGTTCCGTTATTGAGAACAACCCATATCGAATCATAGTATTAGCTAGAAAAATAATTTATTTAAGTTTTAGGTATCAGTCGAATGGATATATTAGAGAGAAAGATTTTCTGATACATATTCTCTCTATGACAATTCGCGAATTGTCATTTCTTTCCAGTTAAGAAGAATTCCCGTCTGGGCAGAATCCTCGCGTGGCTTTGAAAGTCAGTTTTTTTTCTTTCTCTCGGATATTAACTGAAAGACGAGAAGTTCGACTACCAAGAGATATTGCTCCTTACACAGAAGAAAGAAATCTATAGCATCAGTAACGCTCCAAAGATCCTGGGTGTTCGTTTGAAAGTGGCGAATTTTCTAGCTCGCTTCCCCTGTTCTGATAGTACTAGTCTTTGATGCACCCAAAGCCAATATCGACGTCTCTTTATGAATAATTCATTTTGACAGGCTTTCCCATTTTATTTTTGGGCAATATTTACAGGGATCTTTTTCTGACCCGCTCATAAGCGTCTGCTAAGAATTGTGAAGCGACGATATTGAGAATGACCTGGGGATGCAATGGGCGGGGAATTCCTGCGTTCCTTAGATTCACTCTTTCACTTTTTGAAGAAGAAAAAAAAATCATAGATGCATTTGATGAGTGCTCGTAGCTGAAAAATTTCTATTTGTTCATGCTTGACTGGGGAGAATTCCCTGTACAATAGAGTGAAAATCAAAAACGAACATCTGAAAAACTCATTTACTTCAAATGCTGTTTGAGATTTAGTTTATAGCTTGGAGAAAGTGGTCCCCGAATCTCAGGCTATGTTAATTTTTTTTTTTCGAAAGTAAGGGAACTAAGTACTTTGTTTAGAGACTATGAAACTAGAAATTTAGTCAAAAGGGTCTAATCGAGACGTGAATTGGACAACAGGCTTTATTTAATTAAATTTAGAATGTCAACAGCAGTGAATAAATTACCATAAGTAAATGTAAAATTGATTTAGGATAAAACATTTTTTGTACCCGAATGGGGTAAAATTTCCCTGGCGTCAAGCTAAATGATTATTCATTTGTTTAATTTTCGTTTGACAAACACTTTTATGATTTATATCAAAGATTCGTGTAAACTTTTTTCAAAAGTTTTATTTTATGAACAATAAAAGTGTGTTTTCGGTACAGAATGTATTTTTCGTTGCATGCAAATATTTTAAATATATGAATTTATGTTATTATCAACAGGAATATTTTTATGCTTCTTTTACATAAAAATTAAAAATTTCCCTTCTTCATGCTCTGTTTCACCTAAACATAAAAACTAACTATTTAAAATTGTGTACTATAGATTAAACTATTTTATGTTATAGATTAGACTATTTTTAATTAAGAAAATTATCAAAACAAATGGCCACTAACGATTGAAATTATGTTTAGGTATAAATTTGTTATGATAAACTAATTTAATTAAAAAATTACAGCTTTTACTGTCTTAAAAATGAAAAAATAAATAAATAAATAAAAATCCTGGTAGCTACATTTAATAATAATTTTTATTCAATAACTGTTTTATAAAAAATCTAATTTTCAAATAAATAACTCTAATAGATCTAATAGGAAAAAGCCTTTTATTTAAGTTTCTCGTGACGGATTTTCAACTTTTGTTAAATTCGATCATTAAATACTTAAAGAGCAATTAATCATGGATTTAAATAAAAATAAATTTAATAATTAAAAAAACACCGGCATTGAAATATTTATTGAAAATATTAATTGCATAATTGTACATTTTTGAAATTTTTTGATCTGCATTGTAATTCAAAAGTGATTTTTTATAATTTATTAAATATAGTTCATTAAATATAATTTATTAAATATAATTATTAAATATAATTTATTAAATATAATTTATTAAATAATTATCATTATTCAAAAAATACTTTTGGCAAAGTATCAAACGAAGATTTGATCGAATCCATTGCGAATATGAACGGAGATTTTTAAGTTACAGCGTATTCAAGAAAGCTTCAGAAATGCCTGGAAGATAAAAAGCGTATTAATGATATAAATTTTAATTGCAGTCGAGCGTGAAAACTACTAAAATGTAATCACGTTTTTAATTATCTTGTTATTAACAAAAGATATTTTGTGAATGTTTTACTGCAACTTTGTAACAAGCATTAAGACAATTTTTTTTTCAATAAAGAAAAAAGTCATTAACCAATGCTTAATATATTAAGAGATTGAGAAATATTTTTTGAGATTTATCGGAATAAACTTGACAAATTATCTTTTTTGTTCCGCATTCAAAGCCTTTATTATTTCAGAAAGATAACAAAAAAAGCCTAAGTGTTTGCTTCAAAAAGCCCGGCCATAAAACATCCTTTAATGATGACGATTCTACCAGAAAACTCATTAAAGTTTGCATTGAGAATAAGCATTTTAATTAAAGATCTCAAACATTTTCCGATTCCATCCTTTCCCGTGTTAATCAGGAAGTTGACGAATTAATTCATTAAAAGAGCATTGCTTGGTAAAATAACGATGTTTATTCATTTATTCAAAGATTAGTAAAATGTTATAATTAAGGACCGGTGGATTACAGGATTACTGATTGTTATGTTAAATTGGTAAGATTTGCAAAATCTTATTAAAGTGGCAGACTTTGGGCCCTCTTAGCGAATTTAAATTTTCACATTATTTTAAATGATAAGTTTAGTTAATTAAAGATGAAATTTGTAAAAGATATAAAAAATATTAATACCAGAATTATTGTAATTTATGAAGCAAAGTTTATGCATAAGTTTCATTATCTTAAGTCCGTAAAATTAAGAAGAACGGGAGTTAAAATAATTTTTCTGGAATATAAAATTTTATGCATCAAATAAATTGCTAAAAATGCTTATTCACTTAATATTTAACAGACATCGATTGATGCTTATTAATTTTCATTACGATGTTAAGTGTAATATTATTATAAAATATTTCAATTATGATATATTAATATAATGATTTGTTTTCTTTTCACACAAGTTAAAATAATTTTACTCTTCAAACAATCTGGAAAAAGTGAAACAAAACTAATATGCATGTTTTATTATATATTTGAATATAAATAGTATTTTCATGCAAAAAAATTGTTTTAAAATAATCTTACAAGAAATTTATTGATCCAATACAAGTCATGAGTTTGATTTGAATTGTTACCAAAGTCATAAAGTAACTAATTTTTTAATGTTGCTGTTGTCGTCGGCCATTACGGTAGAGGGGTGTGTGATTGTTCTTGTTTTCAAGTGGCACCATCTATGGACTACAATTGTACTTCTGCCACACCCATACGTCACACTAGTTTATAGGGTGAACCCATTCATACATCCATTCATTCGCCAACAGATCGTAATTTTTACCTCAACCAGAGAACGATCTCTCTTCAATTCAGTACCCCCAGAGGTATCGATTTGTTATGGGAGGACTTTGTGACCTGACAGAACGTGCACCAGTCACCATTTACTATACGGGAAGTCTTCGGCCGGCTCCCTACTATCCAGCGCCCTGTCAACCAGGCTAACTCGGTCACAATTTTTTAACTAAGATATCTTATTCAGTGAATGCAAAATTAAATAGCGCTAACCTCTATCTATTAAAATTACTTATGAGATGATGTATCTACATGTAAGAATAATGAAATAAATTTAACTATGCATTTAATTGAAGAAATAGTTTTGACTCTAAACGAAGAATAACTAATATGTGAGAATTTAGGTTTTATTTTAATATTCTAAATTTATTATAATTCTTTTTTCAAAGTTTACGTCGAATATAATTTTTTCTTCTTTTTTTTTTAAAGAAGAATGAAGTCATTTAAAGATGGGAGGGTAAACTAATGGACACGGAGCAGAATTAAAATTGTTTCTTTCTTAAATAAAATATTATTTCCCAAAATTAGATGAATTTAATGTTGGGAATAAACACTAAAATAAGAAAATGGAAGTTCTACATTAAAAAGAAATTTTTACACAAGAAAACACATTTGTTGAAATTTTTAACATTTCACAAATTAATAAAATATCGGAATTGTGGATTAAATTCAAAATTGTTAATAACAACTTTCGTAATTTGATTTCATATCCCTAAAATTTTAAATACAACAATACAATAATGTTTTTTTTTTGTTGAGAAAACTTAAAGCAGATTTATAAATTTATGTTAAGTCTGAGGTCAACTAACAATGAATAAAGTGTAGAAATGTTATTGATTAATCTCATTATGTCAGTAAATTATTTTAACATTAATCATGAAAAATTGCAAATTTTAAATCCCATTTCATATGTTTCAAAAAATGAATTTCTCAGGTACTTTATTTCTCAGGCACACAAAAAAATTAATTATTTTCACGCTACCAGTCTACTTTTTAAGGACTAATTATATTTTAAAATCAGAGATAAATATATCAAAGGGAAAGCAAAAATACATATATTTTAATACAATACTGTAATAATTATAATAATTTTTTACTGCTTAAAGATACAAATACATGCTCTATCAAAAACAAATTTGATTCAGATTCATCTGATTATACGGAAATCTTATGTAATATATTCAGGTTCATACGAAGAATACGGTACTAATAACTTTTATGTAGTTTGGGAAAGTAGGGTCCCGACGAAAATGAAGGAAAGATTAAAGGTTTGCATTCCATAAAAATCATAAAAGCTCTCTCGGGAAGACTAATACTAATTAATTTCCTCTTGCTTGGAGAGACGGAATCTCAGTATGCAAATCTTATAGTTTAGGTCGCATCTTTTAATATTGCCAGTTTTGAGTCTAGCATTTCCATTACTCTAACAAAATTCTAGTTTAAGACAATGGAATGAAGTCCTGAGGCAGAAACTTGGCGATAGTTTAACTGCCGTTTGGTGATGGCCATGCACTATAAGAGAGAAGGCTGACAGTTACACTGCGGTTGGGCAAGAATAGATTGTTCTCACCGGTGAGTGTAAGAAAGTAATAAGCGGAAGCCTTTTATTACAGCCTTTCCTTCTCTTTATCGAGCTGTTCCGGCAAAGAGCCCGGCCCACGGTTGGATAATGGGCTTCCTATCCCTTGACTATAAATCAGAAGCCGATAAGCTGCCTTCATTCTTACTGCGACTCAACAAGCACCGCTTTCTCTTATTAGTAAATGAATGTACTTTCATGATATACTCTGATTGCGAGGGGATAAGGCCTTACAATAAAGCCAATATGCAAGTACAACGCATTTTAATAACTTCAAAGTAATTTATGGTTTCCATAGTAATGCTGATTTTTAAATGCATTCGATAATGGAAGGGAGAAGGGGAGATAAATCTTTGATTTTATAAAACTAATGTTCTTTAATAGGTGAAAGTGAACCATAAATTTTTCCTCTACAATAACACTGATTAAAAATAATCTTAACCACCTCTCTCTCCTCCCTCTTTATACCTAAGCATATATATATATATATATATATATATATATATATATATATATATATATATATATATATATATATATATATATATATATATATATATATATATATATATATATATATATGTTACGTAAATGTTGACATCAGATGATCTTTATTTTCACGAAGAGTCATAAAAATTCAATAATAGTTCTTATTTAGTTTTATGAGTTAGGCTTAAGAGACGAAAATGAACATATAACTAGAAAAGGACAATTTTGATGACTACAATGTAAAAAGCTCCGGATCAAATTACGGTAAAAAGTAACGGTACTCAGGGTGCCAGTATATTTTACAGTGAAATCCATTTTTATTGGAGCAATTTACGGAACAAAAAATCTGATATACTGTAATTTTTTAGTAATAATAACCCTAAAATCACTGCATCATTGAAATTAAATAAATATTCCTGTAAAAATTGCGGAGTAAAAAAGTACTGTATAAACATAGATTTTTCGGTAAAATGGATTTTATGGGTGATTGCCCCCAACTAGGAAATTTTTCTAGGAAATTTTGTGCTAGATATTAAAAGCATTAGAATATCTATAATATAAAGTAGCATATGTAAGACTTTAGACGCATATTTTTGAAAATGAATTTAAAAAGACAGTTTCAATGGAAATGCAACTGACGTATCCTTTTACAGTACTAAACAACAAGACAAATTCGAAAGAAAAATATTAAATATTTATAGTATTATTTTGTTCAGTACTTTTTCTGTTACTCACTTACAAAATCTTTTATTGAGTAAACGGTATTAGTTTAATAGGGAAAAAGACAAAAAATGTTTTTTCTAACGCTTCTTTGGCTGAAATAATTTAAATAATTTAACACTTATGATTATAATTCCAAGTGCTATTAACTCGTTCCAAGTGATGATTTTTTTAAATACCAAATTGAGCAGCATTTTCAATAAATAAATAAATAAATAAAATAAATAAATTAAAAACTCATTCAAAATCTGAACATGATTTGGCCAAATGATTGTTTTATAAATAAAAACAACTGTTTGAGGTTTTAATTCAACAAATTTTAAATTGATTAAGAAAACTTCATAAAAATATATTTAACTTGCTTTCTTAAAGTGGCTGTAAAAAGTCATCTATAGAAGAAAGATTAATCGACAAAGAACTAATTAGATTTTTTTTTCTTGCATGAGGCATAAGCCTCGATCGATATACTTTAATTAACCTTACACTGATTTTGATTAAGGTTTTCATCTCTTAATGAAAACAGTATTTTCAGTTGGACTGACGAGATTTTTTTTTTTTGCTGTTTGTAGAACACTGTTGAACAAAAATGTTTTGACGTAATTTGATAACGTGTTGTATAAAGAGGTAGCCTTTGCTATTGTGTTTTTATACCTTTGCAAAAGATGGCTTTGAAAGAATAAAAATAATTTCAGGTTTGAATAATTCTTTCACTCCGAACCCACAAATATTCCGCATAATGAAAAAAGAATTTTTATTCTTGCAAATGACGCATTATTGATTTGGTAATTTTATATGAATTAAAAAATCATAAAAGAATTACATGGGACTTAGGAACAAATTTAATTTCTTGGATGCAGTTTAAATATGAAAAAAAAAATTAGCTTGCATGAGAATGCAATTATTACTAACGTACTTAATTTTCGTGTTGTTATAATAAAATGAAATTGAATTTAAATAATTAAATCAATAGAAATATTTACTACTTTATTTTGAAAAACCTTCTTTTAAATTTTTAAAGCGATCACGTATTATACTCAGTTTTATACATACATTACATAAAATTTATATGATAGCATTTATATATTTATACATTATACTCAGCATATTTAATTTATTTATCTACAATAATTATTGAACATAAAAGTATCTCCAAAATTATGTATGCCTAAATTTCTCTAATTATACCTAGTTTCTAATTTGAAATTCAAAATTATTGATCGTTTAGTCACGCCTAGTTCAAACCGTTAGAACAATTCTAAATATTAATTAATTACATAATTTTAAAACTCATCCCCACTGAGAGAATTGTAAATAATTATTCCAAATATTATTGGGTTTTCACAAATTTGTAATAACAAGCATCAAGAGCGTCTTTTTTGAAATTGAAACTTAATTAAATATGCTGATTTCTATACGGGGAAGAAAAGTCGACAACAAAGCGGGTTAAAACCACCAGAATATGAAAAAGTTTATCTTGTATCTAAAATTTATTTCTATGGAGTCATCAAAAAGCTCGATAATTTTTTCGTAAGGAAGGTAAAAGGCTTTCGTAAGGATTTTGGTAAAATTAACAATAAAATATGATTTTATAATATCTATGGAGAAAAAAATTTTGATAAGAGTACCGTACTGTATGGTATTGACTTTGTTAACCTATAACCCATAATTCTGATTAATAAAACTAAAATATACAGTATTTAAACCATTCGTTTGGTAATTTTTCTCTTCATATACTAACGGTTTACCATAACGTCTGGTTTTCAAAATTTTATTTCTTCTTTCCACTCATTCAGTAAAAAATACAAAACTGAAAAGTAAATTCAACCGAATAAATGATTTTTATGCCATGCTAAAGGATATCAAGGTAAATTACCGAATTTAACGAAATTTACCAAATAATACCATATATACCATTTAAATCGTGTATATATATATATTTTTAACCATTACCAGATTATATTGTTTTTGCACCAGAAATATTATTACCATACAGTATGGTAATTTTACCTTATTTTTTTTTCTCCCTGTAAATTGCACTTTAGAAATCGCAAAGAATATTTTCTAAAAGAGGAAACACATATTCTAATTGCACTTAAAATAATTATTATCTTTTTTGTGCCAATCAGAAATATTTTTAAGCCATACCAACTTTCAGAACTCTTCTATTAAACTCAAAATAGAAGTGGTTTTAAAAATACCCGATTGTTTTGAAATGCTCAAGCATTGCGCTATAACGAAACATAACATAACCCACATTAAAATACATGATTTTTTTAAAAACATTTAGTTCAAATGAACACTCCTTATTTCATATTCTAGTTCTGAAACGACGTACCAGAAAGCGTTTACATTAATACAGCTATTTCCTGGAACAATTAAAACAATTAAAGTTAACTGCCGTATAAGTTTCAAATTACCTTTTATAAAATACGTGTTACTTTTCACGTTTGAACAATTATTATGCCTTCTAAACTATTCCTGAGACAAATTTTTAAAATATAATAGTTATATCGTTTCTAAATGAACGTCATAAATGTCATTTGATGGAGTTTATTTTTTTATGTGTCTGACAAAAAAAGAAAAAAAGAGAGAGAAATTTTAAGGAATAATCTTGATAGTTGCATTTATAGAAGTAATGAACTTATGGATGTTAGTTGTAACCTACCGAGGGTTTTACATTTAGACCAGTTTTTATAAAAATGTGTCCTTTTTGCATAACTTTTCTCAGTGAATTACTAAGCAGAAATTGACTTTTAGGTGGAAAAACATCAGATGAAAGGTCACTTTTAAGCGTCACAAACGCTAGTTGGATCTTTTAAGTTCAATCAAAGGGGGAAAAAATTATGCTAGAAGAACAAATCTTACACAGAGAAAAAAATTTCTTTAAAAATTACCGCACTGTGTGGTATTGCTAATTATTGAAAAAAACAAACAAATTTGATTTAGCAAATTTGATAATTGATATAGCTGACTACAATTTTAAGATGCGATGTTATCTTCATTCGTAGATTAAGACATTTTTAATAATTAGCCACAGTTTCAAGGTACAGTAAAAATGTTTCAAATAATGCAATAAAAGCAAAACTACACGGAGAAAACAGTTCAGAAAAAAATTACTGTGTTGTATATTAATGACATTTCTAGTAAAAAATTATAATTCTGATCAATAAAACCAAAATATATGCTATTCAAATCATTCGTTTGGTAAATTTTCCGTTCATATGGTAATGGTTTACTGGAAATTTATTTTTCTAAAATCATTACTAAAGTACTTCTGTAAAGATTACCAAGCTTTTCAATGTTCACATAGAGCCAAAAATATGATAAATTTTACCATATAATGGTAGTTTTGACCATATTTATTTTTTCAGTATAGACAAAATGAAGCTAAACAACAAGCTTTCTAATGTTATTTCACCCATTTTTTCTGTCAAAATAATTTTTAGAATTTTTATTATCTTGATTATAATTGTTACTTTAACCCAATTGAAAAATTTATTTGTGTACTAAGTGAAATAGGACTGATGAAAAAAATTGACAAA